>NC_092157.1:21621023-21631023 GCF_045791955.1 Oncorhynchus clarkii lewisi
GTACAACATGGCACAGCACAGTACAGCATGGCACAGTACAGTACAGTACAGCACAGTACAGCAAAATACAATACAGTACAGCATGGCACAGTACAGTACAACATGGCACAGTACAGCACAGTACAGCACAGTACAGCAAAATACAATACAGTACAGCACAGTACAGCAAAATACAATACAGTACAGCATGGCACAGCACAGTACAGCATGGCACAGTACAGTACAGTACAGCACAGTACAGCACAGTACAATACAGTACAGCATGGCACAGTACAGTACAACATGGCACAGTACAGCACAGTACAGCACAGTACAGCAAAATGCATTACAGTACAGCACAGTACAGCAAAATACAATACAGTACAGCATGGCACAGCACAGTACAGCATGGCACAGTACAGTACAGTACAACATGGCACAGTACAGTACAACATGACACAGTACAGCACAGTACAGCAAAATACAATACGGTACAGCACAGTACAGCAAAATACAATACAGTACAGCACAGTACAGCACAGTACAGCATGGCACAGTACAGTACAGCACAGTACAGCAAAATACAATACAGTACAGCATGGCACAGTACAGTACAGTACAGCACAGTAAAGCAAAATACAATACAGTACAGCACAATACAGCACAGTACAGTACAGCACAGCACAGTAGAGCACAGTACAGCATTCACAGCACAACACAGCACAGCTCAGCACACACAGCATAGTACAGCACAGTACAGCACAGTACAGCACAGCACAGCACGCACAGTAGAGCACAGTACAGCATTCACAGCACAACACAGCACAGCTCAGCACACACAGCATAGTACAGCACAGTACAACACAGAATAGCATAGCACAGTACAACACAGCTCAGCACAGCACACACAGTATAGTACAGCACAGTCACACCCTGCAAATAGTCCTCTTAAAGCTTGCGTTAATTATTAGTTCTGTCAGTGCTAGTGAGATGCTAGTTCAGTCCTACCATTGACTTTCTGCACAGACTGTACTGTATGTTGCGCTGCTCTGGATAAGAGCATGGGCTGAAGGACGGCATTGGACAATACATACATTGTATTGTGCATTAAAAAGAAATGTACAAAATAATTACAACAATGAGGTGAGGCGTGCAGGAGTTACGATTCTGATAAGTGAGTGCTACAGTAGAGTGGTATTTGTTTTACGTGCTGTTTAGCATTGCTGCAAGCACATGTAAACCCCATGTGAGGTAGATGGGAAAATAACACTTTTGCATGTGATCACTGTATCATTTCAGTCCCCCCAGGCTGTTTGTATGCTGTAGATAGACAGATTACGGTCCTGTATGTTCAGACAGGTTGAAACCTGCCAATGATACGCAGGGTAAAAAAACTAGATGTTTTATTGTCACATACTCCAGATAGGTGCAGTGTTGTTTTACAAGGTCAGCCATAGTACCTAGTACATAGTTCTAGGCACATCAGCAGATTTTTCATCAGCTCGGGCATTCAAACTAGTGTTCTTTCAGTTACAGGCCCAACGCTCTAACCGCTAGGTTACCTGCCACCGTAGGCTACCTGCCACCGTTTCTGCCCCAAGTTGGGTTGCGACACTTCTTTCCTGAAGGGAGCCGGTAGAGCTGAGCGAGAGAGAGAGAGAGAGAGAGAGCTGTTCTGAGAGGCTGCTTGAAACATTCCCTTCAACTCAACTTAATTCATCTCCTCCTTTTTCCTCTCTTACGAAGGCAGAGCTTTTCAATGCCTTCCAGTTTCACCAGAGCTGAAGTCTTAATTGCTCGCGTGTGAAGCATGCCACTGCAGCACTCGTGAAGAAACCCAGAGAGACTGTTAGACAGCCTGCTCAAGGTTATTTAATCCATCACAAAGAAAACGAGAGGAAAAGAGAAAAAAGAAAACTCTGCATCTGCATGGAAACTACATTAAGAAAGTGTTTGAAACAGACAATGCCCTATCCTTGGCTCTGCATCACACTGCTGTGGTATTGAGGCCCTGCCGCCTTCCTTCCACAAGCTACAGCGACTCCAGCCAAGAGGGTCCAGTCAGTCTAAATTAAGCTCTGGCATTTCAGTGTACAATAGGCCCATCACTGGGGTTTGTTTTGGTGCGTAGAATATGGATTAGGCCATATTATTGGGGGATTACGGCTCTAAGAGGGAGATAAGAGGATAATAATGGAGACTAATAGAGATCAAGAGAGGACAGGGCTTTCTTTGAGAGAGACAGACAAAGGGGGCTGACTCTATTGGCTCTGTGTCTCTATACCCTCCCCTCCTCCCTGCCCCACTCTGCCCTGCTGATACCCTCTAAATGGGGGCGACTGCCCTTCCATCAGCCCCATCCCCTGGTCCCGTGAATACCAACTGGTAATGAGGAATGGTGCCCCTGTCTATCGACGTCTACACACATACACACACACACACACCCCTCTCCATCACTCATGTGTCAGAAACCCAACCTGGTCTCAGGGCATTTCGTATGGTATGTATTCATTTGTGGGTATCCATCATCCATTTCATATGATATGTTACGAACAAATTCTAATTTGTTGTGGCTAAAATTAGGTAGGGGGCTGACGCTAGCTTTAGCTATCTGGCTAACGTTAGCTAGGTTATGGGGTTATGGTTTCAGGTTCCTTAATGAACCTATTAAAACTCACGGACGATAAGTAAAGCTTAAACCAAGTTTGTTCTCCCATTGGGTCATACAGCTGCATAAGACATATACATATTTCCACCAGTGGTAATATATACCCCAATTTTGGTGGAGTCTCCTCCGTCTCTCTAAACATTACATATTTAATACTAGGCAGGAAGTTACAATTGAAGTCGGAAGTTTACATACACTTAGGTTGGAGTCATTAAAACTTGTTTTTCAACCACTCCACAAATTTCTTGTTAATAACAAACTATAGTTTTGTCAAGTCGGTTAGGACATCTACTTTGTGCATGACAAAAAAAAGTAATTTTTCCAACAATTGTTTACAGACAGATTATTTCACTTATAATTCACTGTATCACAATTCCAGTGGGTCAGAAGTTTACATACACTAAGTTGACTGTGCCTTTAAACAGCTTGGAAAATTCCAGAAATTTATATCATGGCTTTAGAAGCTTCTGATAAGCTAATTGACATAATTTGAGTCAATTGGAGGTGTACCTGTGGATGTATTTCAAGGCCTACCTTCAAACTCAGTGCCTCTTTGCTTGACATCATGGGAAAATCAAAAGAAATCAGCCAAGACCTCAGAAAAAATATTGTGGACCTCCACAAGTCTAGTTCATCCTTGGGGGCAATTTCCAAACACCTGAAGGCACCATCTGTACAAACAATAGTATGCAAGTATAAACACCATGGGACCACGCAGTCGTCATACCGCTCAGGAAGGAGACACGTTCTGTCTCCTAGAGATGAACGTACTTTGGTGGAAAAGTGCAAATCAATCCCAGAACAACAGCAAAGGACCTTGTGAAGATGTTGGAGGAAACAGGTACAAAATCTATATCCACAGTAAAATGAGTCCTATATCGACATAACCTGAAAGGCCGATCAGCAAGGAAGAAGCCACTACTTTTTGGAGAAATGTCTTCAGGTCTGATGAAACAAAAATAGAACTGTTTGGCCATAATGACCATCGTTATGCTTGGAGGATAAAGGGGGAGGCTTGCAAGCCGAAGAACACCATCCCAACCGTGAAGCATGGGGGTGGCAGCATCATGTTGTGGGTGTGCTTTCCTGCAGGAGGGACTGGTGCACGTCACATAATAGATGGCTTCATGAGGGAGTAAAATTCTGTGGATATATTGAAGCAACATCTCAAGACATCAGTCAGGAAGTTTAAGCTTAGTGGCAAATGGGTCTTCCAAATGGACAATGACCCCAAGCATACTTCCAAAGTTGTGGCAAAATGGCTTAAGGACAACAAAGTCAAGGTATTGGAGTGGCCATCACAAAGCCCTGACCTCAATCCTATAGAAGATTTGCGGGCAGAACTGAAACAGTGTGTGCGAGCAAGTAGGCCTTACAAACCTGACTCAGTTACATCAGCTCTGTCAAGAGGAATGGGCCAAAATTCCCCCAACTTATTGTGGGAAGCTTGTGGAAGGCTACCCAAAACGTTTGACCCAAGTTAAACAATTTAAAGGCAATGCTACCAAATACTAATTGAGTGTATGTAAACTTCTGACCCACTGGGAATGTGATGAAAGAAATAAAACCTGAACTACATCATTCTCTCTACTATTATTCTGACATTTCACACTCTTAAAATAAAGTGGTGATCCTAACTGACCTAAAACAGGGACTTTTTACTAGGATTAAGTGTCAGGAACTGTGAAAAACTGAGTTTCAATGTATTTGGCTAAGGTGTATGTAAACTTCCGACTTCAACTGTAAGTGATACGGGACACAAACTGTTCCTTCTCCCTTAAGGTGACCTGACCTGACCTGACCTCGACCCCCTTTCTCACTAATCCACAACTCTCCATCCTTATCAGTGCCTGCCAACATGTGATTATACTTCCTTTACTCAATACATTCCAAGCTTAATTACATCCACCATATACCTTCCTCCTACAGATAACCATTCACTTCTGGTGTAGACCCAGACTTTGGCACCCCTCATGTCTCCAGTATAACTGATGATTAACAATCTTTAAAGTTTAGAAAGCTGAACCCAAAGGTTAGGGTTAAGGTTAGGAATTAGGTTAAAGGGTTAAGGTTAGGTTTAGGGGAAGGGTCAGCTGAAAGGGTTAAGGTTAGGATTAGGATTAGGGGAAAGGTTAGCTAACATGCTAAATAGTAGCAAAGTAATTAAAAAAGTAGCAAGTAGTTGAAAAGTTGCTATTTAGCTGAAATGCTAAAGTTGTCCATGCAGCGATTCAAACACGCAACTTTTGGGTTGCTAGACGTTTGCGTTATATGCCCACCCATCCAACCCTACCATTCACCCGCCTTTTGTTTTTGCCTTGATTAATCTTCTGTTTTATGTTAACATACCATTCGTAACATTTCATACTAATTTGCGTGTCCCTGGTTTACAGTTACTATGTAACGTGTAGTCTATGAGACCAGGCTGCAGAAACTTTTGGGCCCATGCATTACCATGGCAGCGGTCGCTCCGCATGGGTCTACTGGGGGATCGATCTCAATGATCACCAGAACATTACACTCATCCCTTATTCATGGCCCACAGGTACAGCAATGACGTGAAGCACATCAAGATCCTGACCAGAGATGCCTGCTTCCACATCGCAGAGAACAAGAAGTTCAGGAGTATATTAGTGAGTTTCCCTTTCACAGCAACACCTCTGCATTTCGCACATAAGTAAATCACTCAGCGTTTCTTTAATTAAATGTCAAAACATGAATTTATTTTTAGCCCCTTGCTGTGTGAAAATAGCTCTGATTAGAGGTAGATTACTGGTGTGGTTTACTTTACTGCCCGTAGGCCTTGTAGAGAGTTATAGACAGGGATCGGTCCAGGGTGGATTGGATGTGTTCTCTCCCTTCTATTCACCCAGGATTGTGTTTCCTTCAGCTGCGGTTAGAAATGAGATTTTACTGTTAGTCCTACTCTGTACGTGTATGCTAGTTTTATTTCACCCAAACTTTTAATCTTCATATTAAGTTAATGATTTTGTTGATTTCATTTAATTGGTATTGGACAGAGGACATTTTAAAACAGATTTTGAATTATATAGAGCACACTACTATTTTTTCATAAATCGTTTTCATGCCAATGGTATTGTTGTGTGAGGCTATTTGGCTAACTGTGAGAATGTGTGTGTGTGCCTGTGTGTGAATGTGCGTGTGCCTGTGTGTGTGTGTGTGTGTGTGTGTGTGTGTGTGTGTGTGTGTGTGTGTGTGTGTGTGTGTGTGTGTGTGTGTGTGTGTGTGTGTGTGTGTGTGTGTGTGTGTGTGTGTGTGTGTGTGTGTGTTACAGGAACTAATTGAGTACTACAAACACCATTCATTGAGGGAAGGCTTCAGAAGCCTGGACACCACACTGCAGTTCCCCTACAGAGAGCAGGAGAATGCTGCTATGCTCCACACCAACAGACCCGGAGGAAACAGTGAGTATTAAAACAACACAACACAACACAAATCTAGAACCAAAAAGGGTTATTTGGCTCTCCCTATAGGATAAACCTTTGAATAGCCCCTTTTGGTTCCAAGTAGAACAATTTTGGGTTCCCAAAAGACCTAAAAAAGGATTCTATCTGGAACCTAAAATGGTTCTCCTATGGGGACAGCCGCAGAACCCTTTTGGAACCCTTTTTTCAGTGTTCACATAAAGGCACTGCCTTCTTTAGGTCTGTAGTCAGGACCTGCAAATAACAATCAAACACTTCATCATTGAATTTCGGTTCCTATCATGTGATGACTGCCTACCGTGATGCAGAATACTAACCTCCCAGGAGAGATAGTTGGCTAGGTACATTCATGCGTGGTTTTGTTTTGGATAAGCTCTTTGCTGAGACAGTGAAAATACAAATTATACTGTATACTGCTCTTTCTTTTTACTGTCTAGAGACGGGATGCAGGTCTAGTGGCAGTTCTAGAAACAGGCTTTTTACTGTCTAGAGAAGGGATGGTCTAGTGGCAGTTCTAGAAACAGGCTTTCTACTGTCTAGTGAAGGGATGCAGGTCTAGTGGCAGTTCTAGAAGCAGGTTTAGTAGAAAAAACAGGAGAGTTTGTTATGAACAGTACCACAGAAACCTGGCTTAGAATGGTGTTGCTATGGCTGCGATAGCTGGCTGATAAGTCTTGGGTAAAGAGTGTGTGCTGGGTGACATTTCACTGTGAGCACAGCAACACACCTGGAGAGAGGACAGGTGGTTCACAGGATGATTATGATTGCTCCAATTTCAATCTCTCATTCAATCTCTCATTGGCAGATTTAATTAGCTGGTCGTTTTTGTTGCTTAGAATATGTTGTATGACGAAACAAATGACATTTTGAACAGTTTGTTTTGGAATAGTTGTATAGTGAAATTAGCAAGACATTGGCTCAAAAATGTGTACTATAATCAAATAGTGTATAGTATCTGACACTTTCTGTGGTTTGTGGACTGGTTTGTGGACTGTTTTTTTGACTGATTTGTGGACTGGTGTGTGGACTAGTGTGTGGACTGGTTTGTGAACTGGTGTGTGGACTGGTTTGTGGACTGATTTGTGGACTGGTTTGTGGACTGGTGTGTGAACTGATTTGTGGACTGGTGTGTGAACTCATGTGTGAACTGGTTGTGAACTGGTTTGTGGACTGGTTTGTGAACTGGTTTGTGGACTGGTGAGTGGACTGGTTTGTGAACTGATGTGTGGACTTGTTTGTGGACTGATTTGTGAACTGGTTTGTGGACTGGTATGTGAACTGATTTGTGAACTGGTTTGTGGACTGGTTTGTGGACTAGTTTGTGAACTGATTTGTGGACTGGTTTGTGGACTGGTTTGTGAACTGATTTGTGGACTGGTTTGTGGACTTGTGTGTGGTCTGGTTTGGGAACTGGTTTGTGGACTGGTTTGTGAACTGGTTTGTGGACTGGTGAGTGGACTGGTTTGTGAACTGATGTGTGGACTGGTTTGTGGACTGATTTGTGAACTGGTTTGTGGACTGGTTTGTGAACTGATTTGTGGACTGGTTTGTGGACTGGTGTGTGAACTCATGTGTGAACTGGTTGTGAACTGGTTTGTGGACTGGTTTGTGAACTCATGTGTGGACTGGTTTGTGGACTGGTGTGTGAACTCATGTGTGAACTGGTTGTGAACTGGTTTGTGGACTGGTTTGTGAACTGGTTTGTGGACTGGTGAGTGGACTGGTTTGTGAACTGATGTGTGGACTGGTTTGTGGACTGATTTGTGAACTGGTTTGTGGACTGGTTTGTGAACTGATTTGTGGACTGGTTTGTGGACTGGTTTGTGGATCGATTTTGTGGACTGGTTTGTGGATCGATTTTGTGGACTGGTTTGTGGATCGATTTTGTGGACTGGTGTGTGAACTGGTTTGTGAACTGATTTGTGGACTGGTTTGTGGACTGGTGTGTGGACTGGTTTTGTGGACTAGTTTGTGGACTGGTGTGTGGACTGGTTTTGTGGACTAGTTTGTGGACTGGTGTGTGGACTGGTTTTGTGGACTAGTTTGTGGACTGGTGTGTGGACTGGTTTTGTGGACTAGTTTGTGGACTGGTGTGTGGACTGGTTTTGTGGACTAGTTTGTGGACTGGTGTGTGGACTGGTTTTGTGGACTAGTTTGTGGACTGGTGTGGGACTGGTTTTGTGGACTAGTTTGTGGACTGGTGTGTGGACTGGTTTTGTGGACTAGTTTGTGGACTGGTTTGTGGACTGATTTTGTGGACTAGTTTGTGGACTGGATGGTTCTGAATCTGTTTCTAGTTCTAGTTTTAATAGAAGTGATTCTCAATCAGAGTCAGAATATAGTGGTGGTCCCTGTCAGTTAAAACGGTGTTAGTAGCACTGTGTTACTGTATATCATGAATACTGGATAGTCCCGTACTGCTGTTACAGCGTGGATAAGAAGACAGCAGAGACAGAGAAGTGGCTTGTTGGACCCCATTGGTGAGGAAGGGGTTAAATGCAGTACCCGACGCCGGCAGCACACCCGCAGCACTGGAGCCTCTCTCTGGGGTTGATGGAGAGTTTATGACGCATCGCAATCAGTGCTGAGATTAGATTTCATTGTAGCACCATATGTCACCGTGTGAAAAGCGCAAGAAAAACTCCCAGGATTCGCTGAAGGTCGTGTTGCAAGTGCTGGGGAAACAAGACAGAACAGAAAGGAAGAGGATCATAGTGAGTCAGAAGCTGGATGCTGCATGTCTCACTTTTCATTTCGCTTGTCACTCAAATGGCTCTTGAATGTCTCTCGGCCTAAAAACAAACACACATACAGAGAGGAAGGATGGAGAACAACACTTCCCTCACTGAGAGAATTGAATTCCAACCTGTTTGTTTTCTCTCTCTCTTTTTGTTATCTCTCCTTCGCTCTCCTTCTCTCTCATCCTCTCCTTCTCTCTCATCCTCTCTCCTTCTCTCTCCTTCTCTCTCCTCCTCTCTCATCTATCCTTCTCTCTCCTTCTCTCTCATCCTCTCTAAGGCCCGACTCATAGAATTCAGCTCCATTCTTTACTTGTAAATCACTCTTTTGTTCAGTTGTTCATTTCTACCAGCATGGCTGAAATGCCAATGCAGTTTATGTTCTGTTTTGGACATGACTCTGCTGTGTATGTCTACATATCTCAAAACCCTCCTGGTCCCTGTCGATTTATACCATCATCAACCCTAGCAGCATCAGACTTCCCAGTTGGAAAATGGAATGAGCAGGATGGAATAAGCAGGATGGAATAAGCAGGATGGAATAAGCAGGATGGAATAAGCAGGATGGAATAAGCAGGATGGAATAAGGATGGAATAAGCAGGATGGAATAAGCAGGATGGAATAGGCAGGAAGTTTGGCAAACCAGGGAATTTGGAGAAAGTTACTGGGTGACAACCTTAATCAACTCTCTTGGGGACCTTAGCATCGCTGGTGGTCCATCACACATGGGTAATATGTAGGTTATTACCTGCATGATACAGTATGTGTCTAGAGGAAGCTGGCTCCTCAGAGGACACAGTATGCGGTCGTAAGGAAACATATTTCCTGCAGAGGAGAGAGAGATATAACCTACAGATATTAAAATGCTCATCAGATTTCTCCTCTGATCTCCCTCGCTGTGATAGAAACCAGGCTTGGCTTTCAATGAGCGTCTTTCTAATATACATTTTTAGAGGATATGCTTGCGAGAGTTGACCAGGGAGTCTGGTTGGTGGTGGGTATGTTGCTTGCGTGCCCGCACACTCGTGTGTGTGTGTGTGTGTGTGTGTGTGTGTGTGTGTGTGTGTGTGTGTGTGTGTGTGTGTGTGTGAAGTTCGTATTCATATGATTATGACCCAACACAGCAGACAGTGGGTTGTTAGTATGGATAGGCAGCGGTGGCTCATGA
>NC_092157.1:21636023-21638523 GCF_045791955.1 Oncorhynchus clarkii lewisi
GGCACAAGGTTAGCAGTGGGATTAAGGTTAGGGTTAAGATTAGGGATTAGAGATTTTATTACTTTGTGGCTGTGGAAGCTAGTGACCACCCTGCAGAGCTGCCTCTAGTACATGAGTCATCCCAGTAAATACCAACCTGCCACACACACAAAAGATGAGTGAGAGGGATGTTGGGGGATATCATCGCCACCCCGCCCCTCATGTTCTCATCTCTCCAGCTGTACAGCAGGCTGGGTTAGGGGATGTCGCTGTGGGTTGATCTGATAGGGACCTGGCTGGTTTGTCAGGGAACAAGCTAGTGATGTGATGCTACCCTACGACGGACGCAAGAGGCCCCCGCGCTCTCTTCTCTCTTTTCTCTCTCCACTCTTTCTCTTCCTTCTGACAGAAAACAAAAGGGAATACTCTGATTGGCCTGTAAACACGGTCTCCTGTTACCCCTACTGATGGGGCCTCCAGCCCTCTGTCTTCTGTATCTTTCTTTCTTCCTCTCTCTTTCTCCCTATCTCTTTCTCCCTCTCTCTTTCTCCCTCTCTCTTTGTCTCTCTCTCTTTCTCCCTCTCTCTTTGTCTCTCTCTCTCTTTGTCTCTCTCTCTTTCTCCCTCTCTCTTTGTCTCTCTCTCTTTCTCCCTCTCTCTTTGTCTCTCTCTCTCTTTGTCTCTCTCTCTTTCTCCCTCTCTCTTTGTCTCTCTCTCTCTTTGTCTCTCTCTCTTTCTCCCTTTCTCTTTCTCTTCTTTTAACCCCCCCTTTCCCCCCCTTTCTTCTTCTCCTTTTCTCTCTCCACTCTCCCCTCCCCTCTCCCCGGAAGGGGGTTTCCAGTAGACGTTCCAGGCAGTGCATTCCTTCCTTCATAATCCTCTAATGTGAGGGATTTAGCAACATTTGAGGGAATAATGACTTCACTCAGAAACACACTCAGGCAGGCGGATCAGGCCGTATAATAATGTAAAAGTCACCACAGACAATGCAGTGTAATAGTCAGTACAGAAGGAAATGGGAGGGGATGCTCGCCAAATCACAGCTCACACCAGTGATCAGTGTTTTCACTCATACGGCTTTTTAGTCCCAATGCAATTGCACCAGGATCTGTTTGCCGTAGTCTGAACCCTCTGACTTTGATTGACAGGTTTATGCTATGCCACAGTGTGTTAATTACTGTTCTGTGAGGTGATAGTTCAGGTGGTGGCGTCAGGGAGGAGGGCTGCAGGACAAAGACACACGCGGGCACAAACACACACACCGCACAGCCATAACCATCTTCAGTTCACCCATTCAATACCCATACATACTCCATAGTATAATATTGAATGATCATACTGTACATACGTGATGTATATATTATTATAACGATTATATTGTGCAACAAAAAATATGCAATCATCAGGGTTATAACTATAAAGGGGAGGTATTCAATGCCTCAGCAATGTCCCTGTCCTCTGGGTCGTATTCACTAGGCACCAAATTGGAGCAAGCAGACTTAAACAGAAATGGACTACCTGAACAATAATCAACGCTCATATTCGTTTTCAATTGTTTTGCTACGGTGTGCACTAATGAATACAACCCTGCTGTCTTCCTGTGGTTCTTTTGTGTGTTGATGCTGGTCATTGAGGCACAAAATTGATTATGATGTGAATCTGGCCCTCAGAATGCTGGGAAATGTAGTGTTTTACAATACTGTATGTCGCAAGGGAAAGTAGTGTTTGAACTGTAGTAAGGAATCAGTGGAGTGAAAGACTGTCCTCTCCTGTGACTCTCCTGTGACTCTCCTGTGACTCTCCTGTGACTCTCCTGTGCTTATTTGAACTGTTTCCCAACACAATGGCATTATGCTTTTTTGAAGTGAAGACAGCTCAAATTCCAGCTGAACTATTGGTTTTATTTGTTTTAATGTGCAAGCCATCTGGATAATGTCTTGATATGATGAAATGTGTATAAGAGATGTATTTTTTATTTTTGAATTGTTTTGATGGAATGTGATAGTGTGTGTACAGGTTGCATTGTGAAGTGTCCCCATCCACCCCAACTCTGTTTTCTAACTGCAGTGCATGTTAGCTACCACCAGATGGCAGCAGCATAAGCACATCTTTCCCCTCACCTCTTTCTCTGCATGTCTCTCCTCCACCTTCAACCATGCTTTACTTATGGTCTCTTCCTATGACAGTGTGGACTGGGGGTTGTTTGAATTCATTATGAGATGATTTAGGAGTTGCCTTTAAAATGATAGCCCCACCATAGACATAACAGAGAGAACATTTCCGGTTGCAACCAGGCTTTTGAAGCATGGGATCTAGTAATCTACTAACACAGAGAGATATGAACAGCCTTTCTAAGCATGGGATCTAGTAATCTACTAACACAGAGAGATATGAACAGCCTTTCTAAGCATGGGATCTAGTAATCTACTAACACAGAGAGATATGAACAGCCTTTCTAAGCATGGGATCTAGTAATCTACTAACACAGAGAGATATGAACAGCCTTTCTAAGCATGGGATCT
>NC_092157.1:21643523-21682681 GCF_045791955.1 Oncorhynchus clarkii lewisi
ATGTTAGTGGAAGCGAGCTAGCATGCTATGGACTGGTTGGGATGTTAGTGGGAGCTAGCTAGCATGCTACAGGCCTGTTGGGTTGTTAGCGGAAGCTAGCTGTTACACATGTTTGTGTGCATAACATAATTTCTCCTTCTTCACTGCTCACCCTACAGTATACTCTGCAGTGTCAATACATGTTAAATGCGATAACTGTTTTATTCTGGGTGCCTGGCTGAAAGCGTCCCATCTTTTATTTATGGAACCTGTTTGTGCGATGCATAGCGAAAGTAGTTTAAGTGTGGCCATGAGAGGTGTGGGACACTTAACCTGTGGACATGAGAGGTGTGGGACACTTAACCTGTGGACATGAGAGGTGTGGGACACTTAACCTGTGGACATGAGAGGTGTGGGACACTTAACCTGTGGACATGAGAGGTGTGGGACACTTAACCTGTGGACATGAGAGGTGTGGGACACTAAAAAAGTATTGAAAATATTCCGACCCTTTGACATTTTCCATGTTTCGTTACGTTACAGCCTTATTCTAAAATGGATTTAAAAAAAGTATCATTATCAATCTGCACATAATACCCCATAATGTCAAAAGAATAACTTGTTTTCAGAGATTTCTGCAAATTTATAAAAAATAAAAAAACATAAATACTATATTTACATAAGTATTCAGACCGTTTGATCTAGACTCGAGATTGAACTCTCCTTGAGATGTTTCGATAACTTGATTGGAGTCCACCTGTGGTAAATTCAATTGATTGGACATGGCTTGGAAAGGCACACACCTGTCTATATAAGGTCCCACAGTTGACAGCGCATGTCAGAGCAAAAACCAAGCCATGAGGTTGAAGGAATTGTCCGTAGAGCTCAGAGACAGGATTGTATCGAGGCACAGATCTGGGGAAGTGTTCCAAACATTTTCTGCAGCATTGAAGGTCCCAAAGAACACAGTGGCCTCCATCATTCTTAAATGGAAGAAGTTCGGAACCACCAAGACTCTTCCTAGAGCTGGCCGCCCAGGCCAAACTGACCAATCTAGGGAGAAGGGCCTTAGACAGGGAGGTGACCAAGAACCTGATGCCCACTCTGACAGAGCTCCAGAGTTCCTCTGTGGAGATGGGAGAACCTTCCAGAAGGTCAATCATCTCTGCAGCACTCCCCCAATCAAGCCTTTATGGTAGAATGGCCAGACGGAAGCCACTGTTCAGAAAAATGCACATGACAGCCCACTTGTCGTTTGCCAAAAGGCAGCTAAAACAAGATTTTCTAGTCTGATGAAACCAAGATTGAACTCTTTGGACTGAATGCCAAGCGTCACATCTGGAGGAAACCTGGCACCATCCTTACGGTGAAGCATGGTGGTGGAAACATCATGCTATGGGGATGTTTTCAGCGGCAGGGACTGGGAGACTAGTCAGAATCAAGGGAAAGATGAACGGAGCAAAGTACAAAGAGATCCTTGATGAAAACCTGCTCCAGAGCGCTCAGGACCTCAGACTGGGGCGATGGTTCACCTTCCAACAGAACAACAATCCTAAGCACACAACCAAGACAATTCAGGAGTGGCTTTCGGACAAGTCTCTGAATGTCCTTGAGTGGCCCAGCCAGAACCCGGACTTGAACCCGATCGAACATCTCTGGAGAGACCTGAAAATAGCTGTGCAGCAAGGGTCCCCATCCAACATGACAGAGCTTGAAATGATCTGCAGAAAAGAATGGGGGAAACTCCCAAAATACAGATGTGCCAAGCTTCTAGCGTCATACCCAAGAAGACTTGAGGCTGTAATCGCTGCCAAAGGTGCTTCAACAAAGTACTGGGGTCTGAATACTTATAAAAATGTGATATTTCAGATATTCGTTTTTATATTATTTGCAACAAATAAAATAAAAACGTGTTTTTTGCTTTGTCAATATGTGGTATAGATTGATGAGGGGAAAAAAACTATTTAATAAATGTTAACGTAACGTTAATGTAACGTGACAAAATGTGAAAAAAATCAAGGGGTCTGAATAATTTCCGAATGCACTATATGTGCATGTGTGTGTGTGTGTGTGTGTGTGTGTGTGTGTGTGTGTGTGTGTGTGTGTGTGTGTGTGTGTGTGTGTGTGCGTGTGTGTGTAAGATGTGTGTGTGTGTGTGTGTGTGAGCCTGTGAGTTGTTTGTGATATACAGATGGGTGAAGGATGTGTACATTCTTTTCTCCTTAATTATCTTCTCCAGTGAATGACAGTAAACATCACCTCTGACACTGTTTACAGTCAAAAATCACATTACAGTAACCAGATGCTCCTTCTGTGTACTTTAGTGTATTCTCTCTCTCTCTCTCTCTCTCTCTCTCTCTCTCTCTCTCTCTCTCTCTCTCTCTCTCTCTCACTCTTGCCTCTCTCTCTCTCTTTATCTCCTGCCCCCCCCCCCACCTCTCTCTTTCTCTCTCACTCCTACATCCAACCTGTCATTTGGTACATAGTAAGTCCCCAGTGTCCCCGGGACCGCCTCCAGAAATATTCCACTTCCATTTGTCATCTTATAATATGGTGACATCAGCGCTTCTGTCCCGCCGCTGTGCCACAGAAAGATTCTCAGTAAAAGTCCTTCATGAGGTCACTACAGCGACTTTCGTTATGGAATAGGTTAGGTCTTAGGAACATGATTAGACATTACCACATTTGATCACTCTGTATAGCAGGAAATGCAAACTTGTAGTGTATGCAAGGTTTGAAAAGGCTTCTAAAGTTTGTAATGTCTACCTAAAAATGTCAGACTTGATTTGCGCTGACGAAAAATGAATCAACCCCTACATAAATTGTAATTAATTATTATTATCCACATAATAACTCACATTTCTTGTTGCTGCAGGGTTATTTTCCTGCTGTAAGAAACTGATCAAATTAAGATAGCACACCTGTATATACAGAAGAGAACATTTACAGGGGGTGAGAAGAGGACGTCCTAGATTCAATCTGTAGTGCTGAAGAGCCACACTATAGCATTCATGAAACTTAAAGGTCATTTCCAATTGAACTGACATGTGCAGCGTTAACCGTGAATGCAGTCTCCACGAATGCGGGAACATTGCCTTTAAATGTCAATCACCCTATAGAGCAGATCGTCCGTGTTAAATCATGTGAAACCATGTGTTGTTGGAACACTTCACACGTGATCATATTTCACATTAACTTTTGATGTGGATTTTCACGTGTGAATATTTTTCACATAAGATGGTGATACCCTGCAAACAAAAATGAGTTTTTAGGATACACAGTGCTTTTAACACAAGTTCTTTTCAACGTTCATATTTTACATACATGATTACATTGTGTATGTTTATTTCTACAGTAATTATTATTCAACATGTCTTCACCTGGGATTTGAACTCTCAACCTCTTGGTTCACGGCATTTCGATCTTCCTGCTTGAAACGGCTTTCCTCCTCCTCTTCTGAGGAGGACCAATGCGCAGCGTGGTAAGTTTCCATAACGTTTATTTTAAAGACATAAACTGAACACTACAAAACAATAAACGAAACCGAAACAGTACCGTGTGGCAACAAACACACACACGGAAAACAAACACCCACCCCAACTCACGCCCTGACCATACTAAATAAAGACAAAACAAAGGAAATAAAGGTCAGAACGTGACACTGTTACACTACCATGTCTTTGTCATCGTCTGATTTCACCTTTATTTCTACACTTTGGACGTAAGTAAAGTCAATCTCAGCTTTGTTAAAAATACACTCATTTCTCATAGTGATTCAGGAGTAACATTAAAACAGAATTTTTAAAAACAAACAAGTATTGCTCCATGAGTTGGGTTCAAACTGTTATGACTTGGTCTGCACCCCTCTCCATAACAAATAAAAATTGTATATTATCAGCTGTTACTAATGCTCCGCAGGAACAACTATATGGCCGTGACAGCCTTTACAGATGAAGCAAATTAAGGTATTTTTAATTTTTTTTAATTTAACCAGGTAGACAAGTTCTCATTTACAACTGTGACCTGACCAAGATAAAGCAAAGCAGTTCAACACATACAACAACACAGAGTTACACATGGAGTAAAACAAACATACAGTCAATAAAACAGTAGAAAAATAAGTCTATATACAATGTGAGCAAATGAGGTGAGATAAGGGAGGTAAAGGCAAAAAACGCCATGGTGGCGAAGTAAATACAACATAGCAAGTAAAACACTGGAATGGTAGATTTGTAGTGAAAGAATGTGCAAGGTAGAGAGAAATAATGGGGTGCAAAGGAGCAAAATAAATAAATAAATACATACAGTAGGGGGAGAGGTAGTTGTTTGGGCTAAATTATAGATGGGCTATGTACAGGTGCAGTAATCTGTGAGCTGCTCTGACAGCTGGTTCTTAAAGCTAGTGAGGGCGACAGTGTTTCCAGTTTCAGAGATTTTTGTAGTTCGTTCCAGTCATTGGTAGCAGAGAACTGCTGGAAGAATTGGTAGCAGCAGAGAACTAAAGGAAGAATTGGTTTTGGGGTTGACCAGAGAGATATACCTGCTAGAGCGCGTGCTACAGGTGGGTGCTGCTATGGTGACCAGCGAGCTGAGATAAGGGGGGACTTTACCTAGCAGGGTCTTGAAGATGACCTGGAGCCAGTGGGTGTGGCGACGAGTATGAAGCGAGGGCCAGTCAATGAGAGCGTACAGGTCGCAGTGGTGGGTAGTATATGGGGCTTTGGTGACAAAACGGATGGCACTGTGATAGACTGCATCCAATTTATTGAGTAGGGTATTGTAGGCTATTTTGTAAATGACGTCGCCGAAGTCGAGGATCGGTCGGATGCTCGGTTTTACAAGGGTATGTTTGGCAGCATGAGTGAAGGATGATTTGTTGCGAAATAGGAAGCCAATTCTAGATTGAACTTTGGATTGGAGATGTTTGATGTGAGTCTGGAAGGAGAGTTTACAGTCTAACCAGACACCTAGGTATTTGTAGATGTCCACATATTCTAAGTCAGAACCGTCCAGAGTAGTGATGTTGGACGGGCGGGCAGGTGCAGGCAGCGATCGGTTGAAGAGCATGTATTTAGTTTTACTTGTATTTAAGAGCAATTGGAGGCCACGGAAGGAGAGTTGTATGGCATTGAAGCTCATCTGGAGGGTTGGTAACACAGTGTCCAAAGAAGGGCCAGAAGTATACATAATGGTGTCGTCTGCGTAGAGGTGGATCAGAGACTCACCAGCAGCAAGAGCAACATCATTGATGTATACAGAGAAGAGAGTCGGTCCAAGAATTGAACCCTGAGGCACCCCCATAGAGACTGCAAGAGGCCCGGACAACAGGCCCTCCGATTTGACACACTGAACTCTATCAGAGAAGTAGTTGGTGAACCAGGCGAGGCAATCATTTGAGAAACCAAGGCTATCGAGTCTGCCAATGAGTATGTGGTGATTGACAGAGTCGAAAGCCTTGGCCAGATCAATAAATACGGCTGCACAGTATTGTTACATATCGATGGCGGTTAAGATATCGTTTAGGACCTTGAGCGTGGCTGAGGTGCACCCATGACCTGCCTTGAAACCAGATTGCATTGCGGAGAAGGTATGGTGGGATTCGAAATGGTCGGTAATCTGTTTGTTAACTTGGCTTTCGAAGACCTTAGAAAGGCAGGGTAGGATAGATATAGGTCTGTAGCAGTTTGGGTCAAGAGTGTGTCCCCCTTTGAAGAGGGGGATGACCGCAGCTGCTTTCTAATCTTTGGGAATCTCAGACGACACGAAAGAAAGGTTGAACAGGCTAGTAATAAAGGTTGCAACAATTTCGGCAGATAATTTTAGAAAGAAAGGGTCCAGATTGTCTGGCCCAGCTGATTTGTAGGGGTCCAGATTTTGCAGCTCTTTCAGAACATCAGCTGACTGGATTTGGGAGAAGGAGAAATGGGGAAGGCTTGGGCGAGTTGCTGTGGGGGGTGCAGTGCTGTTGACCGGGGTAGGGGTAGCCAGGTGGAAAGCATGGCCAGCAGTAGAAAAATGCCTTTTGAAATTCTCAATTATAGTGGATTTATCAGTGGTGACAGTGTTTCCTATCCTCAGTGGAGTGGGTAGCTGGGAGGAGGTGTTCTTATTCTCCATGGACTTTACAGTGTCCCAAAACTTTTTTTGAGTTTGTGTTGCAGGAATCAAATTTCTGCTTTAAAAAGCTAGCCTTGGCTTTTCTAACTGCCTGTGTATATTGGTTTCTAGCTTCCCTGAAAAGTTGCATATCACGGGGGCTGTTCGATGCTAATGCAGAACATCATAGGATGTTTTTGTGTTGGTTAAGGGCAGTCAGGTCTGGAGAGAACCAAGGGCTATATCTGTTCCTGGTTCTAAATTTCTTGAATGGGGCATGCTTATTTAAGATGGTGAGGAAGGCTTTTTTTTTATAACCAGGCATCCTATACTGACGGGATGAGATCAATATCCTTCCAGGATACCCCGGTCAGGTCGATTGGAAAGGCCTGCTCGCTGAAGTGTTTCAGGGAGCGTTTGATAGTGATGAGTGGAGGTCATTTGACTGCTGACCCATTACGGATGCAGGCAATGAGGCAGTGATCGCTGAGATCTTGGTTGAAAACAGCAGAGATATATTTAGAGGGCAAGTAGGTTAGGATGATATCTATGAGGGTGCCCGTGTTTACGGCTTTGGGGTGGTACCTGGTAGGTTCATTGATAATTTGTGTGAGATTGAGGGCATCAAGCTTAGATTGTAGGATGGCTGGGTGTTAAGCATGTTCCAGTTTAGGTCGCCTAGCAGCACGAGCTCTGAAGATAGATGGGGGGCAAGCAGTTCACATATGGTGTCCGGAGCACAGCTGGGGGCCGAGGGTGGTCTATAGCAGGCGGCAACGGTGAGAGACTTGTTTTTAGAGAGGTGGATTTTTAAAAGTAGAAGGTAGATGAAACAATGTAATGATAAACCAACTGAAGGGAACTTACATTAAATTGACAATTGAATATGTGTAGTTATTCGGGCCTACTGACAGTCGAATATTTAACATGATCGAAATCGGAGACAGAGAAAGATGAGGTAGCCTATAATTAAAACATTCGAGAGTTCCATCCCTGCAAGTTAAAAGACTGTACAATTAAAATCTGCATAATGGCATAGCATTTCATAAACTTCACTGTGGGAAAGATGATATTGTGACGAACGTCGTCAGGGAAATAACCGGACCAAGGTGCAGCGTGGTGAGCGTACATTTATTTTTATTTTGAATGTCGCCAACAAAAACAAATGTGAAGCTGACTAGGGCTATACAGGCCACTAACACAGACAACTACCCACAACTAAGGTTGCAAAACAGGCTGCCTAAGTATGATTCCCAATCAGAGACAACGATAGACAGCTGTCCCTGATTGAGAACCATACCCGGCCAAAACATAGAAACAGAAAACATAGAAATAAAGAAACTAGAATGCCCACCCTAGTCACACCCTGGCCTAACCAAAATAGAGAATAAAATTCTCTCTATGGCCAGGGCATGACAGTAACCCCCTCCCAAAGGTGCGGACTCCGGCCGCAAAACCTGACTCTATAGGGGAGGGTCCGGGTGGGCATCTACTTCGGTGGAGGCTCCGGTGCGGGACGCAGACCCGCTCCACCTCTGGCTCCCCCCACTTTGGTGGCGCCTTTGGACTGGGAAACCTCGCTGCAGGCCCCGGACTGGGGACCCTCGTCGCTGGAGGCTACGGACTGGGGACCCTCGTCGCTGGAGGCTCCGGACTGGGGACCCTCGTCGCTGGAGGCTCCGGACTGGGGACCCTCGTCGCTGGAGGCTCCGGACTGGGGACCATCGCTGGAGACTCCAGACAGGGGATCAATACTGGAGGCTTCGTGCCATGGATCATCACTGGAGGCTTCATGCCATGGATCATCACTGGAGGCTTCATGCCACGGATCATCACTGGAGGCTTCGTGCCACGGATCATCACTGGAGGCTTCGTGCCACGGATCATCACTGGTGGCTTCGTGTTTAGCCCGTCCAATGCGGGGAGCTGGAATGTAGTGCACCGGGCTGTGAACGCGCACTGGAGACACCGTGCGCTCCACCGCATAACACGGTGCCTGACCAGTACCACGCTCCCTACGGTAAGCACGAGGAGTTGGCTCAGGTCTCCATCCTGACTCATCCAATCTCCTCGTGTCCCTCCCAAAACAATTTTTTGGGGCTGCCTCTCGTGCCTGCTCTGCTGTGCCAACTCCTCGTATTGTCGCCGCTCTACTGTCGCCGCCTCTATCTCCTCCCTTGGACACCGATACTCTCCAGCCTTTGCCCAGGGTCCCTTGCCTTCCAAGATCTCCTCCCATGTCCATTTCTCCAGAAAACACTGCTCCTCCCGGCCATGCCGGTTGGTCCGTTTGTGGTGGGTAGTTCTGTCACGAACGTCGTCAGGGAAATGAACGGACCAAGGTGCAGCGTGGTGAGCGTACATTTCTTTTTATTTCGAATGTCGCCAACAAAAACAAGAAACAACTAAAACGACCGTGAAGCTTACTAGGGCGATACAGGCCACTAACACAGACAACTACCCACAACTAAGGTGGAAAAACAGGCTGCCTAAGTATAATTCCCAATCAGAGACAACGATAGACAGCTGTCCCTGATTGAGAACCATACCCGGCCAAAACATAGAAACAGAAAACATAGAAATAAAGAAACTAGAATGCCCACACTAGTCACACCCTGGCCTAACCAAAATAGAGAATAAAAGCCTCTCTATGGCCAGGGCGTGACAGATATGTTTATATGCTTCTGTTTGCTGCCATTTGACTGGTTTCACATATGTCTCCAGCAATTATAAGGTAAAATATATCTAAAACAAATATTGTTTATATTTGCAATTCCCTTATCCAAATGGATTACTCATTTACCGACCTGTTATTAATAGCTCTTATCAAGTTGTAAATTACAGTGCAGAAAAACATTAAGTAAATGCTTTCGCCACTTGGAATCGGTAGGTTCGCTAGATTTGATTCATAGTTTCCACACAGGAAAAACTGGTGGAATTATGAGGGAATTAAATCAAGGTCAGAATAAGGCTTATCTGTAAACGCACCTCCGCCACACCTTCATTTCTTAGATCCCAAAACGAATAGCAGGTGAATTACATACTATTCTCATGTTTAGGTTCAATGTCCGAATATGCATAAAGAGAAAAGTGTATAAAAAGGAATTATGTTTCACATGTGATCACATGAGATTCATGTGGTTTTTCTGTAAGGGAGTCCTCCCTCCCTTTCATCCCTCCCCTTCCTGCTCCCTCACTATAAAATAACCTCCCTTCCCTCTTTTCCCTCTCCTCTCCTCCCTACCCCTCTGCCCTCCCTATACAACAATAGCTCTCCACACCGTGAGGCCAAACACTCAAAGGCACTCCGGTCAGCCCTGTACGATGATGAGCTAATAAATTAAGCTCAATTAATTACAATGTTTAGCATAATTCCAGAGTTTAACGAAGGTCTTTGTATCAGTGTGTATCCCCCGCAATTACTCAACACCATGAGCATGGATTATACAAATGAGGCAATTAAGAAGCTGTCAGATTCCTGGGAAAGAACCTTCCTCTCAGAGAGACACACTCTCCTCTCTCTAACCCATTACTCTCATCTCACTAGGTCTTAGGCTAGGCTACTCCTCTTTAAGACTTCATAGGAGTCATGTTAAAGCCGGTGCCCGGGTCCTGTCTAGCTGTCAGCACAGGAAACAGCAGGGCGAGCCGGGGGTGACGTGGAGAGGTTAGAGGTTAGCTGTGTGTCTTTCTGTGGTAGCAGATTCACCTCATCAAAACATTACGAAGAGAGAGAGAGAGAGAGAGAGAGAGAGAGAGAGAGAGAGAGAGAGAGAGAGAGAGAGAGAGAGATGTGCGGACGGAGTGTCCTCCCACTGTTGAGGCAGGTTAACCTGATTAAATGTGGCTTTTTAGAGTTTGTTCCTTCACACACAAGCACACATACGCACGCACACACACTTGGTGCTAACTGCCAGAGCAGAGCAGAGAGCATGGCTGTTTTCCAGGAGAGGGCCAGGGCTGGGGAGAGGGGAGCACATTAGCCTAATAAGGGCCATCTGGTGGCCATTCATTAACTTGACCATCCTTGAAGTCCCCGACCTGATATGTCATTTTTCACTTTGCAGAGAAATACGTTAGCTGACAAGACGAACTTGGGCCAAATTATAGAAGATAGAAGACAAGGTATGGAGGAAGAGGAGAAAGAAGGGAGAGAGAGAGAGAAAGAGAGGAGCGAGAACGGGTGGATTCAAGAGAGTACTGGAAGAGATAGTCAGAGAGAGAGAGAGAGAGAATGAATGGAGAGAGAACGGGTGGGTGGAAGAGATTACTGGAAGAGATAGTCAGAGAGAGAGAGAGAGAGAATGAGTGGAGAGAGAACGGGTGGGTGGAAGAGATTACTGGAAGAGATAGTCAGAGAGAGCGAGAGAGAGAGAGAGAAATAGAGAAAGAAAGACTGACAGGGAAGGAGAGAGAAGGACTGAAGGGAGAAAGGGAAGTCGATTTGGTGATAGTTTATTCACAGTGGGATGATCTGGAGATGTTGATGACAGTTCATAGAGCATAAAATAAAGAGGGTTTATCGTGAGACCGAGAGTGGCAGCAGTGTGTGTGCGTGTTGGAGGTTGCCTTGGTGCAATGGGAATTACTCCACCTGGTAAATGAGTGTCAACTCAGGTTATAATGGCAGTTCACACTCCTATGTGATAGTCCCGCCATATACACACATACACACACACGTACGTGTATGCATGCACACACACACACACACACACACACACACACACACACACACACACACACACACACACACACACACACACACACACACACACACACACACACACACACACACACACACACACACACGCTGCAGTCTCTCTCTCTCTCTCTCTTTCTCTCTGACTTCTCACCATCATCACCATACAGATGTAGGATCTTAATTTGAGGCAGTTTGCTACAGTAGGAAAAGAATCCTGCAGCAACAGCAAATGTGAATTATTATGTGGATTATAATTATTGGACATTTTTGTAGGAGTTGATACATTTTTCATTAGGGGAAATCAAGTAAAAAAATCCAAACTTTAGAAGTTCCTTTAAAACTCACATATACATCTCCTGCTAAGCAGGAAAATTGTCAGCAAAGTAATGATTACATCCTACTGTACATCTGGGAGTTGTGGTTTTAATCTAGCTGTCTCTTCATATTCATGAACTGGGCCGCACCTCAATCCCAGACCAAAACCAGACAGAAAGGTCATATGCAAATATTCCCATTATATCTAATTAGTGAGTATTTAATGTGGATAAAACAGACTCCAGCTCTGTTCCCTTCATGTGTAAATAAACATCTTAGATGATCTCTTATTTTAAAACATGCAGCTCTAAAATGGTTGATTAAGATCCTCTGATTCTCTCTTTGATCTTAAGGAGAATATTCATCATCATCATGATCATCATCCAAAACCTGGGTGTCCTCCCCTCCCCTCTCCATAGGCCTGTTCTTCCCTCTCTCTGTCGGCATGGTAATGGATGGCTGGGCTGTAAACTGAATGAGGGACTGTTTAATATGAGGCAGAACGGAACCATAATGGACACATGAATGGCATCATAACGACAGATGAGTGATTGTTTGTAGAAGTAGTAAAAGTTAAGGAGGATAAACTGTGGGATGCACAGGACTCGACGCCATTGTGATTTAGGCGATGCATCAAGCAAAATCACTAGGGGAAAGTGGTAAAAACAGCATATTTGTCAGCTAAAATCTGCAGCCAAATACCACTCCTGAGAGATCAGCATCATTGCAAAAATGGGAAATACTGGCATTATAAAGTATATATTGTTCTCTTGTATAGGTTAAAACATAATGCAAGTATTTTTCAACCCAACTTTCATATGAAAAGTAGAAAACATAAAACAATATATTCATATCTCCCTCTGTCGCTGAACTGTGTTTGCCCAAGCTGTGCCGAGGACTTGGTGTGCAAAATGCCAAGAATAATTGTACCACTCATTCACCTGTTCTGGCCCTTGGGGACGTTTCTGTCTCTGTGCTGCATAAGATCTGTAATTACCTTCTCCTGCAGTAATGTAGGTTAGAGACTGTATCCGCTACATCAGACAAGGACAGTGTGTGTGTGCGTGTGTGCATGTGTGTGTGTGCGTGTGTGCGTGCGTGCGTGCGTGACAAGAACAGGGGAGACTTTTAGGCCATTCAAAGGCGGTTCCAGGAAACAGAACTTATAATCAAACTTGTCTTCCACATTGCCATGGTCCTTCAGTTAAGATGTTTAAAATAATTTTAATTGCTGAAAATAGGCCACAGACTTCATGAATTGCTCATAAAATGAGACAAACCGTCCAAAACATAGCTCTTTCCAAGCCCTGGAGCGTGCCCACACAACAAATTACCTAGCCAAGATACTGGACCGGCAGCCATGGTTATCCACCATATCATATCATTCTCATCAAAGATCAGAGACACTGGCCAGCCAGCACCATGGAGAGCCAGCATCATGGAGAGCCAGCACCATGGAGAGCCAGCATCATGGAGAAATAAATATAGTTATTATTTTCTATTCTATATAAAAAAGCTTATTCTGACTGGTTGCCTGGTTGTGTGTTCGTAGAGATAGTCTGGACTGGAGCAACAATGCGGATGGCGTGTTGTCCTTATTTACCCGTATTAAAACTGTAGGGGCTGCCAATGACTGAGTTGTGAGAGGAGGGAGACAGACACACACACACACACACACTCTCTCTCTCTCTCTCTTTTCTGTTCTAGAGAGAAATACCCAGGAATGTTGCGCTAATGATGTTGCTGATGACCATCTCTGCCCTCATCTGTAGTTAACACGCAGCATGGCGTATTATCCTCCACAGCCCAGCTCACCCCATTACTTCTGTCTACCATTACATGATACATGCCGTACCTGAGCTACATCAAAGGGATCTTCCTGGACTTAGCCCCCAACCCACCTTTGAAGGTAAAATGCACACTAGTGAAATACTAATTCCCAATTCGAAGGGTTATTTTCCCCTTCCCCACTTCAGTTTTAAAGTGGTATGGCTTCAATTGAAAACAGCAATATATATGTGATCTGTGAAGTGCATCACTTTGTTTACCAAGGGACAATAGGTGAAACATAAACTGAAATGGGTTTGTGTTTTTCCCATATCTGTTCAGCTATAGTATGCAGGATAGGTAGAGGACAGGCCTATTCATAAGAACAGGAGTGCTCGTCTCAACGACAGCTTTTATCATTGTTGACATGCGAGTACAAAGAGAAACCAAGGACTTACATTTCTCCCCCGGTGGTTTACAATACGTCATGCTGAGAACGAAATACAGCATGTTTGTATCAACCCACCCTTTGCACAAAGTTTATTGCCAAAGGCCCAATATCAATTGAGATCCAATGTTCCCTACCTACTTTGTTTCTGCTTGACACTTGTTACCAGTCATTACAGACCCAGGAAGACCAACAAATTAGTTTATTTAGAAATCAACAAACACAAGGATATTGAATATGTTCTTGTAATTAGTTGAACTATTTACTACTGTACAATCTGTATGAATAGACTTGCTGAATTAGCCAATTACTCTGAAATGAGGAACACATTGAGAGACAGTTTGACAGCTGTTTTTCACTAAACCCTGCGACGATGGCCTTAACTGGAAGTCTACAGACACGACTCTTAACAAAATTAGATGTCTAGATGCCTCGAACCAAAGTAAGCGACATTTTAAACAAGTGTTTTAGGAACTATTTGAGTGTCAAAGTGTTCAAACAAACACTGCACTCCTCCTCACGACTGAGAATTGAAACTGCTTGACATAAAGGAGAAACTCATCAGTTAAAACCTCTTAAACATGAAGTCGACATATTCAGGGGACTTTATGAGAATGGTAGCCCCTAACCGCAAAAGCAGGGTGTCAGCAGAAAGCTGAGTGTCTTGGCTATTTATCTGTGCCTTAAAAATTTGGGTGTGACTTACTACTATATATGGGCATACGGATGAGTAAGGGCAAGCCGAGCCGATGACCGCAAGATACCTACATTCTGGTTAGCGCTATGAAGCATAAACAAAATAAATAATTCACGCTGAAAGCCGGGACTCCACAGATCATGAGGATGTCTTATTTGTCTGCCTGTGACCTACTGTTATTGATCACCATTGATCACCAAAATGTTTATTTTACACAATGTTTTCAACAAACAGCAAACATCTTACAAGGTAAGCTTTGGTCTGTGTTTGAGTTATAGCTACATGGGGGGGGGGGGGGGGGTGAAATTAATCCTTAGGTTGGTGGGAATAAATCTAGCCTATTGCCAATGTTATCTGATGATGCATGACTTAATGGCAACATCGAATGTCCACCGAGTGACTATATATTTGCACATGAAAACAATGATGAAAACACTTGGATATCCCCTGTATGTCCCCCGACACCACCACAATGTTTGAGAGAGGTTGGTGATGTAGACATTTTATTTTCATAGTGAACAATAGCTTTTAGCCATGTCCAGTGTGCAAAAACACTGCAATTACCACATTTGGACAGTTTGGAGAAGTTGAAAGGACACTTGAATGTAACCTGGACACACCATAACACCACCGCAATGTTTGATTGAGGTTGATATGGTAGAAATTGTGTTTTTAGACTGATCAAATAGCATTTAGGGATTGTAAATATGTAATATGTAATAATTCACAGACATATGCCACTTTGGAGAGGTGTTAGGGACACTTGGAAACGCCCTGTGACCACACCTGAAACCACTGCCTATTTCTAGTTGTTAGGTCTATCAATCCCATTTTTTTCTGATATTGTTCACATGCTGTGGAAGCCATCTGATGTGTTCCCAGCTCTAATTCACTTATAGCTTGTCAATGAAAGATTACTGTCAAAATGAAAAAATACAAAAAGCGGTTATTTTGTGTGTGCTGTATTCTGAACTATTAACTCCCATCGACCTCCGGATCATTTCCTCATAATCCTCGAGATGTCTTCTTTCCAAATAGACCAAGTCCAAAAAGACCAAGTCAGAATCATGTATTTACACATGAATAGCAGATTTGGGTATGTCTATTTAGGTGGAAAACTAAGAGGTTATTTAAAGAGACAAGATTGTTTCTAAAAGAGTAAAATGTCATGATAAGGTACTTTGTCACCACATAATAAACTTCAACACAACAAACCGATTGACTGTCCAACAGATAGATTGCATAGGCCCTGCTCTGGTGTTTCATCTGCTTACATTGTTTCAGGCCCAAGTTTGCTCAGTATATCGACGGTATCGGGTTGTTGACTCTCTGGTTGAGTACACATCTGGGCGACCTGATAAACAGGGCACAGGTACCCTGGCAACAGCAGAGCCCGAGAAACGGGCGTGTGGCAACAGCGGAACGTGGTCCGTATGTACTCAGGTTGACAGGGCTCCGTAGACATGGCTGGGTAAAGATCGAAGGAACAACAGAGGCCGCATGCACTAGTTTACCTCATTTACACAGCCAATGGAAACCACTGAAACGTTCTGGTTATTTTTTGTCACTTGTGAATCGTTTTATAATGCATTTAGTAAACCTTATTTTAATGTTGGATTAACTTGTAAAAACAATGCTCACCTTTATCACAATAATAACCTCTTTACTGCATTCTAGACTGTCTGTAATGTATTGTGTGCCTTTTCTCATGTGCCTAAATGCCTTTATAACCTTATACAGCTATTCTGCAGAATGACATGATTTCCCTTTGAAGGCACCAGTACAAGTCCACTGTGTGATCAACTGTGATCTTCATCTTAGTTGACCCTGCAGAAACACTGTGATATCCTCTTAGTTGACCCTGCAGCAACACTGTGATATCCTCTTAGTTGACCCTGCAGCAACACTGTGATATCCTCTTAGTTAAGCCTGCAGAAACACTGTGATCTTCATCTTAGTTGACTCTAAAACAACACTGTGATATCATCTTAGTTGACCCTTCAGCAACACTGTGATATCCTCTTAGTTGACCCTGCAGTAACACTGTGATATCGTCTTAGTTAACCGTGCAGAAACACTGTGATATCCTCTTAGTTGACCCTGCAGCAACACTGTGATATCCTCTTAGTTAACCCTGCAGAAACACTGTGATATCCTCTCAGTTAAGCCTGCAGAAACACTGTGATATCCTCTTAGTTATCCCTGCAGAAACACTGTGATATCCTCTTAGTTATCCCTGCAGAAACACTGTGATCTTCATCTTAGTTGACCCTGCAGAAACACTGTGATATCATCTTAGTTGACCCTGCAGAAACACTGTGATATCATCTTAGTTGACCCTGCAGAAACACTGTGATATCCTCTCAGTTAAGCCTGCAGAAACACTGTGATATCCTCTTAGTTGACCCTGCAGAAACACTGTGATATCCTCTTAGTTATCCCTGCAGAAACACTGTGATCTTCATCTTAGTTGACCCTGCATCAACACTGTGATATTCTCTTAGTTAAGCCTGCAGCAACACTGTGATATCCTCTTAGTTAAGCATGCAGCAACACTGTGATATCCTCTTAGTTGACCCTTCAGCAACACTGTGATATCCTTCCTCTTAGTTGACCCTGCAGCAACACTGTGATATCCTCTTAGTTAAGCCTGCAGAAACACTGTGATCTTCATCTTAGTTGACCCTGCAGCAACACTGTGATATCCTCTTAGTTGACCCTGCAGCAACACTGTGATATCCTCTTAGTTGACCTTGCAGCAACACTGTGATATTCTCTTAGTTAACCCTGCAGAAACACTGTGATATCCTCTTAGTTGACTCTGCAGCAACACTGTGATATCCTCTTAGTTAACCCTGCAGAAACACTGTGATATCATCTTAGTTGACCCTGCAGCAACACTGTGATATCATCTTAGTTGACCCTGCAGAAACACTGTGATATCATCTTAGTTGACCCTGCAGAAACACTGTGATATCCTCTTAGTTGACCCTGCAGCAACACTGTAATATCCTCTTAGTTAACCCTGCAGCAACACTGTGATATCCTCTTAGTTAAGCCTGCAGCAACACTGTGATATCCTCTTAGTTAACCCTGCAGCAACACTGTGATATCCTCTTAGATGACCTTGCAGCAACACTAAGTGTCAGTTTAGCCTCCCTCATTCCTGCCCACCTCACCCCACCGGCATAACCACGCAGATCACTAGGTGATGGCAAGACCAGATCATCAACATCCAAGGCATTGTGTTTAGTGCGTTGGTTGGGGCCGCGTTATTGGACGGGTTGCATCGGTATGGGGTCACGTGATTTAGGAGGGTGCGTTGGTATGATGGGTTCAGGGGTTCAGAGGCAAGGTGGGAAATCCAGGGGTGTATCTCCAACCTGTTTACAAGGTCAGGGGAGGCAGTGGTTAGGGGTGGCAGGTAGCCTAGTGGTTAGAGCGTTGGGCCAATAACTGAAAGGTTGCTAGATTGTATCCCCGAGCTGACAAGGTAAAAATCTGCCGTTCTGCCCCGGAACAAGGCAGTTAACCCTCTGTTCCTAGGCCGTCACTGTAAATAAGAATTTGTTCTTAACTGACTTGCCTAGTTAAATCAAAGAACAAGAAGCCATGTCACAAGGACTACATTCCTCAGACAGCTTGCTCCAGGGTAGCTAAATAGCACATTAGCATTTCCAGCAAATCCATTTAAACCACTGTCTCTGGCATTGGCAACAGGTGAACTTGATCTGTGTCTCAAACAATAGTCCTAAATAGCTTCCTATATCCTCCTTTGCTTAGTGGCCTTTTGACCATCAGCTGTAGAGTCGAAGATGGTACAGAATAGGAGTATTGAGACAATTTCCTTGTATTACTAAAAAGCTATTTGATAGGTGCTTAGCTCCAGTCAAAAGGGTGAGTCCCTTTACCTGAAACCCAGGCAAATACTCTCCAGCGTTAAGGTGAGATCCCCCCCCCCCCCCCCCCCCCCCCCCCCATGCAACCTCACATCCCTCAACACTGATGTGTGGCTGTGTAACAGGAACTGGTGTATCGGCTTCAGAATCAACAGCCCTGGTATGTGAGAATCACAGGCTTATGAAGGAGCCGGTCCTTTTCACGTGATGTCTACGGTACAACCAGCTGGAGCACTACACCGACAGTACAGAGAGGAGCCACAGGAAGCTGTTCCAACCCTTCTACACAACCCTTCTAAGCTGAAAGGAATAGTCATTCTGGGATGTCTATACCAAGTTGTACAGAGCTATAACTCAAACCCATGACCAAATATTAATAATACTGTTAGTCTCTAGCAACAACAAAAAAAATAATAACAATTTGAACGATGTCCTTTCCTACCTCTGTCTGGATGGTGTATGGGGAAAAAGTCAATTTCAGGCAGGACGATCTACCTGTTAAGAAATGCCAGTATCAATTGAACTGTATTTTGTATCGGTTTACACGCCTCCATATAGCCGGGTGGACAAAGTAAGCTAACGCAAGGTCATACTGGAGTGGTAATATTAGTGGAATAATATATTCATTGTCTACACTGGCAATGTGTTTAACAGAGGGGTTATGAATGGACAACAGGCACTTATCTATGGCCTTGGCCTTTTTCACTTCCTTTATGGCAACACCTTCTGAACGTACACCTTGATACATAATATTGACAAGATATCTGCTTAGTCAATTCACATAATGTAGACATTTTATTTGTATTTTTATGTATGATAAGCACAATTATACCATAATGACTGCAGAAGTGTTGCAGTCTGTCCAACTCTAACTAATAACGTGTGCTCCCAAAGACTGCAGGAGATGTCCAGGGACATTTCCCCTAAGAAATGCTTTATAGCACCGACCCATAATTCACCATGGTAAAAATGCTTGGCACGTAACACTTCATCACTGAACAAGACATATCGCCCTGGTAACATCACCACGGATATTCTCAGGTGTGCAGCTCTCTGAAGTCAGTCTGTACCATGTGAAAAATGGACTGGTGAAAACGTTCATTAGTCACCCAAGCATTGAGATTACGCCATTAATGCTGAGGCACCCTAAAAGGAAGCAATGTGGGTCATGAAAGGAACCTTGTACAGTTCAGTATCATTTTCAATCTTACCATAATATTCATTGATTATTTCCTCATTTTAGCCATTTTGAGATAAACATATAATATTTCTCTCACCTATACTTGGTAAAATGAAGGTGAAAGTAAACATATTAGATTTAATGTTACACACTGTATTAAGGCATCCTATATCTGCTCAAATAAAGGTAAGGGGCAACATTCAGGTAAACGAAAAAATGTAAAGTGTCTTAATAGGGCGTTGGGCCATAGGCACGCACACACACACACACACACACACACACACACACACGCACACGCACACATGCACGCGCACACACACACACACGCGCACACACGCACACACGCACACACACACACACACACACGCACACACACGTACGCGCACACACGCACGTGCACACACGCACGCGCACACACACGCACACACACGCACACACGCACGCACACGCGCGCACACACGCGAACACACGCGCACACACACGCACACACACGCACACACACACACCCCTTTAAACCCCATTACATCCTTTAAACCCCATTACATCCTTTAAACCCCATTACATCCTTTAAACCCCATTACATCCTTTAAACCCCATTACATCCTTTAAACCCCATTACATCCTTTAAACCCCATTACATCCTTTAAACCCCATTACACCCTTTAAACCCCATTACATCCTTTAAACCCCATTACACCTTTTAAACCCCATTACACCCTTTAAACCCCATTACATCCTTTAAACCCCATTACATCCTTTAAACCCCATTACATCCTTTAAACCCCATTACATCCTTTAAACCCCATTACACCCTTTAAAAGCCATTCCACCCTTTAAACCCCCTATTCTCCTTGAGGCCCCTCTTTCAAAGTCACAGATCTCTTATTTTATCCGTGGTAGCCAACATAATGGGCAACTGGGCATTTTTATACATGACCCTAAGTATGATGAGATGTTAATTGCTTACAGTTTTTTGGTATCGCTTTGGTACAATTTTCAATTTTTTTTTTCACATTTTGTTATGTTATAGCCTTATTTTGTTATGTTATAGCCTTATTCTAAAATGGATTAAATAAAACAAAATCCCCATCAATCTACACACAATACTCCATAATGACAAAGCAAAAACAGTTTTTTCAAAAACTTTTCACATTTATTACAAAAAAAACTGAAGTACCTTATTTACATAAGTATTCAAACCCTTTGCTAAGAGGCTCGAAATTGAGCTCAGGTGCATCCTTTTTCCTTTGATCATCCTTGAGATGTTTCTACGTCTTGACTAGAGTCCACCTGTTGCAAATTCAAATGATTAATATGATTTGGAAAGGCTCACATAGTTGCCAGTGCATGTCAGAGCAAAAAAACAAGCCATGAGGTGGAAGGAATTGTCCGTAGAGCTCAGAGACAGGATTGTGTAGAGGCACAGATCTGGGGAAGGGTACCCAAAAGATTTGGCAGCATTGAAGGTCCCCAAAAAGACAGTGGCCTCCATCATTCTTAAATGGAAGAAGTTTGAAACAACCAAGACTCTTCCTAGAGCTGGCCGCCCGACCAAACTGAGCAATCGGGGAGAAGGGCCTTGGTCAGTGACGTTACCAAGGACCCGATGGTCACTCTGACAGAACAGAACCAGTGTTCCTCTGTGGAGATGGAATAAATTTCCAGAAGGACAACTATCTCTGCATCACTCCACCAACCAGGCCTTTATGGTAGAGTGGCCAAACGGAAGCCACTCCTCAGTAAAAGGCCCATGAAAGCCCACTTGGAGTTTGCCAAAAGGCCCCTAAAGACTCTCAGACCATGAGAAACAAGATCCTCTGGTCTGATGAAGCCAGGATACAACTCTTTGGTCTGAATGCAAAGCGTCTGGAGGAATCCTGGCACCATCCCTACGGTGAAGCATGGCGGTGGCAGCATCATGCTGTGGGATTGTTTTTCAGCGGCAGAGACTGGGACTCTAGTCAGGATCGAGGGAAAGATGAATGAAGCAAAGTACAAAGAGATCCTTGATGAAAACCTTCTCCAGAGTTCTCAGGACCTCAGACAACCCTAAATACACAGCTAAGACAAAACCAGAAGTGGCTTCAGGACAAGTCTCTGAATGCCCTTGAGTGGCCCAGCCAGAATACGGACTTGAACCCGATCTAATTTCTCTGGAGAGACCTGAAAATAGCTGTGCAGTGACGCTCCACATCCAACGTGACAGAGCTTGAGAGGATCTGCAGAGACGAATGGGAGAAACTCCCCAAATACAGGTGTGTCAAGCTTGTAGCGTCATACCCAAGAAGACGGCTGTAATCGCTGTCAAAGGTGCTTCAAAAATGTACTGAGTAAAGGTTCTAATTACTTATCAAAATGTGATATTTCAGTTTTTCTTTTTTATACATTTGCAAACATTTCTAAAAACCTGTTTTTGCTTTGTGATTATGGGGTATTGTGTGTAGGTTGCTGAGGGGGAAAAAATGTATACATTTTTTAGTAAGGCTGTAACATAACAAAATGTGGAACAAGTCAATACTGATAGCCACCGTGCTTCTACACCTGCATTGCTTGCTGTTTGGGGTTTTAGGCTAGGTTTCGGTACAGCACTTTGTGACATCAGCTGATGTAAGAAGGGCTTTATAAATACATTTGATTTACTGATTGATTGAATACTTTCTGAATGCACTGTATGTGGTACAATTTTCACAACTTGGTACAAAACTCCAAACTGGTCACACTTGTAGCGCAGCAGTCTTACACTCAAAACCAGTTATTGTGCATTCATTTGGATTAGAAACATCTCTCACCACACAAACATTGATTCAGACTATAAGTTAATTGTGAAATGCATTGAGAACATTGGTATAATCACCAAAACACAACATACAGTAACTACCAGTTAATCCAACAGCAAAAAGAAAGTAATATGCTACAGTACTGTAAAATACAGTAGATTACACCGTTTTCACATTAGGCAATACACTTAGATTACTCAACATATTTGACAGAAAATCTATAATTTCCATAATATCTATCCAAGGTGTGATCAATGAAGACATCCTCTACAATCACTCATACAAAAAAAACATGTTATTTTTCAGATATAATTGCAAATGTACTAGATGTACTTTCTGTAATTAAATGTTAAAAATTAAATTAATGAAAATAAAATATAACGTTAGGCACACATTCATTTGCATCAAGCCCGTCTTGAGCATTTGGCCATGAATTCTCATCCACATCAAACTGAATGTCCTCAATGTTCATGCACCGCGGAAAAAACCTTTTGGCATGGCGAATCCAAGCTTGACATTGGTCTGTAGTGATGTCGCCAAATGCCTCAGAAGGAGGGTGGCACTCTCATGGAGAAGGCGATCATACACCTTCCACCTCCATGCTGAAAGAAAATCCTCAATAATGTTGAGGAAAGGGGAGTATGGTGGTAGGTACAGGGTCACAAATCGGGGATGGGCCCGAAACCATGCCTGAACCACCTCTGCAAGGTGGAACCTGATATTGTCCCGCACAATGACATAGGTGACCTCTTCACTTTGACAGGCCTGATCAATTTCATTGAGGAACACAGTGTGATGTGCAGCATTGTAGGATCCAAGTAATGGCCTACGTCCTACCACACCATCTTCAGGCATACTGTAGCCGCTCACCAGGATATGTTTCACCACGTTGCCCAGGGACTTGGACGGTTGCACGTTGGCCGATGAGTTTTGGCCAGTTTGAAGCCCGCTTCATCAACAAAGACATACTTGTGATGGTTCACAGCAGCATCAAGCACCATCACCCTCTAAAAATATATTTTGGTTAGTTATTTTTACAGTATAGTTCCAATATGATATTGTGAAGTAACATGTGCATCAAATAGTAACAGTAATACAGTATAAAGTGCTGTACCTGAACATACTCGGCCTGCAGTTGTTTCACCTGGTCGCTGTTTCTCTCAAAAGGCACCAGGTAAATGTGTTTCATAGATACCTGGTGCCTCTTCAAAATGCGGCCGATTGTTGGTAGGCTGATGGATGCCACATTGGCAAAGGTGTCATCATTCTCCTCAATGGCCTGCTTTATTTCGGACAGCTGTGTGTTATTCCTGGTCCTCACCATTGCACCACTGTCCACTCCTGCTGGTCGGTAAGCACACGCCACGACCATCACCATAGGGTCTTCTATCAATTCTGAGGGTAGAACATAGGATACTGTCAATAGTTCATACTGTAACATGTTTTGTGAATTTACATATATTACAATATGTAATTTACTGTAAATGTAATGGTTAAACATGACATATCCTGCAGACTTGCCGTTTTTTTGGTCGAAACATTCTGATGATGGAATTGACAGTTGATCTTTTCATATTGGGGTGATCTGGCAGCCTCTGCCATGGTAAGGCCTCTGTTTTCCACATGGTCAACGACGATGGCCCGGACTTGATTAGACACATCAGTTCCCTGCCGTCTGCCTCCCTCTCTCTGATGTCCACCTCTTTGACGGGGCCCATGCCAACCTCTTTGACCTCTTTGACAGGGCCCATGCCCACCTCTTTGACCTCTTTGATGGGGCCAGTGCCCACGTCTCTGACAAGCTCCTTGTCCACGAGTTCTTTGATTTCTTCCTCTCCTTTGCTGTCTATCTGCTCCATGTTGAAAGAAATGTCAAGTGTTCACACACTCCTTTTATATGGTCACCAATTGTGGTTACCACTATGTGAAATCAGTTTGCAAAAACAAATATTCATTATGTATGGTTATCATGAATCATACATGTCATTTAGATGTTTATACTTTACAAACACACCATTTATTTCTGTAGTTCTCAAAATCCATATATAGTAGACAAACAAGTTTAAGATCTATAGGTTTACCAAACGGTTAAGTGATTAACCATTAAGTTGAATTAAGGGATGATCTTACGTATTTAAACAAATAAGAAGAGAATCATATGAAAAGTATTATGAGTATTGCATTGTGAAAGGCAATTACTTTATATGAGAAGTAATTGTCAATTAAAAATGCGCTTAAAGCTTTGAAAAAAAAACAGCCTTTTTGATGATCTATTTTGAGTTTTGTTCAAAGAGTTGTGAAATATGACCATACACTTGTGAAAATAATACCAAAAATGAAGAATAACAAACAAACTCAGGAACCACACATGTAAGCACCTGCTTTCAATATACTTTGTATCCCTGATTAACACAAGTGTTTCCTTTATTTTGCCAGTTACCTGTATAATAAAAGTTACTGTAACACACTGTATTTATAACAATCTCTGACAATAGAGTTTGGTCGTTCTAAACAGGATTACAATTTAGTGACACCCACACCCTGGGTTCCATTACTAGACTGATAGCAGGTTTGAAAGCGTGGAAAGAGCTGGCGTTTGATAAGTAAAGACGCCTGCTCAGAAAGGAACACAAATCGATGGCTGCTGTCTCTGGCTGGATCTCTGCATTGATTATCACACAGAGAGAGAAGCATCCGGGCCATGCAGGGAAACAGTAACCAGGACCAAGGTCAATATTCACCCAACCCAGCTACACCCAGCCCACCTTACTGCAGGCTCAGGCCTATCCCAACCTTAACCCTTACCTTAACCACTCTGAATTAAGAGTTTTGTACTATTTTGCAATGTCTGCATTCATCAATTTAGCAAGAGGACAATATTTTGAATAATGTTGAAGTGTCATTTTATCGGTAACTACCAGTAACTCTAGTGCCTGAAATCTGGCGCTGTGGTCCTAAAACCTTAACCCACTCGGAATGAATGCCTAAACTTAACCGTCGAGTTGAGTTTCAGTTTCACTTATTTGTTGTTTGTTTGACTGACAGCTAACATAAATCAAAATATTCCGTAATTAAAATGGCCACACAGTGCATAATCTACAGACAGCACCACATACAGCCCCACAGTGTTAGCTAGGCTACTTTGGCTCTTTATTGTTTTTCACACATTTTTCTTATGTGTTTTACCTTTATCTTTACTCTGCATTGTTGGAAAAATACCCATAAGTTAGCATTTCACTAATAGTCTACACCTGTTGTCTACGATGCATGTGACAAATAACATTTGATTGATTGATTGACAGTGCAAAATAATACAGCCCCACAGTGCATATCTCTGTTACTGCCGTTATGCACAGGGTCTGAATTCTCTTTGGTGCTTGAGTTGTGCAGACTACACCCAGGTCCAGTCTAGCCTATAGTACACAGACTCTCTTCTGTTTGTTTCCACTACAACCCATAGCTTTCTAATGGCATCTCTTGAGTCCTTTTGTCTTTCTGGTATTTTTGTTCAAGAGGCATCTTCTCTCTTTATTCCTCCTTGGTCTGTTTCCCTTGGTAGGGTCATTATTAAGGGAATGTTGGTAAACACAACAGAACAACACAAAATGGATCGATATAACAAGTAAACAAGGATAATAGATAATAATATGGTCAACAACAACAACAAAAAACTATTCTCGCAATACATTCTGTGAGACTCCAGGGATCATCAACTAGATTCAGCCGTGGGACGATTCTTTTCTTGAGCGGCTGGTCGGGGGGCCGGAACATAATTATAAATCATTTGTAGACTGCAAATTGACCTCAAGAAGCCCAAACAGATATCATATTTGACTAAAACATCACGTGTCTCTCTATCATGCGTGGGAATACTTGGGAACATATTAAAAAAATTAAAATCACTTGGAGATGATTTCCTGGTGTTGGTACAGTCTTTTGTCCAATAATGAAAATGAAAATAATATAACAATAATAATACTTGGGGGGCAAAAAAAAACACCCGCTGGCCATCTTTGGCCCGCGAACCACCATTTGGGGAACCCCTACACATTAAAACTACTCTTAACAAGTTTAGAGCGAAAGTTTAGAGCGAAGTGAACCAGTGGTACAGTCGCTAGCTATCCATTAGCATTGTTTGCTAACAGAGCTGGGTTGTGTTTAGTGATTCTGTGTGTTTAAGTCAGTGAGCAGATAGATTGCAGAACAGCAATCTAGTCGTTCAGTCTTTTCCCTGAACGACTACAGTCTATTTTAATTATCCACACAGAATGCACGCTGACACCTGAATGTATATTTAAAATTAGTCCCACTGTAGGGGACCTTGACAAAACCATGACTTTGACTGGTTTCATCAACACGTTTCTGGGGTGTAAATGTTGGAGAGGGCGAGGCAGTAACATCCTGGAGCTTCTTACATTATTGTTGTAATGGGGCCTGTCACTCTTATATTTCCTCATCAACAAAGTCCAATGCCAGGAAACTACTATTTCCAAGATAATAGGAGTAAAGCTGATAGAGTTGATTATTCCATCGGAGGAAAGAGGCATACTAGTGTGTAATCTCTGCCACCATATGTTACCTGTGAGGGTTGAGAGGGCCAGCAGGTTTGGTATTCAACCTAATCCTGGGATTTGAATACAATTTGGTGGCTCCGTCAGGATTGCAACAGGGACCTTCACAGAAATTAAAATGAATCATTGAGCTTGCTGTAACTCGGCCAAACTACATTGTACTTTTTGTTCAACCGATAGTCGCTCCTGAGAAACATAATGAGTAAAAAATGGCCTCTACCAAATGCGATTTAAAGACCTGCCTAGGCAACTGACTTTGTGTTTTATAAAGATATAGCACACCATTGAAAACACATGGCTGTTCGAATAGTATGTCTTCATCAGGGAGTAGGCTGCAAAGTGGCAGTTATGGTCGGCCAAGCTGTAAAATGCGAAGATGGCATAAATACAGTAGTTATTGCCCCAATAAACACACAGTATATAAGCAGCTATTGTCTGGGGGTTTTCCATAACAAGGATCCAGGGAGAGTTGAATATATGTTATTGTAATCTCTTCCAACACTTTTTGGATGAAGTTCCACTAGAGATCCTGACATTTAGAGAGCAATACTCATTCAAACAACCTGTTTCTTTATGTACATTGCCATTGTGCCATTGTCATAGACCAGGTACATTATCCTCACAGCATACACACTGATGGAACAACAGGGAGAACACATCATAGGACATCAGGTAAGCCCTCCAACTAAACAAACAATGCTAAAGGTAAAACTTCAAGTAACCCAAACTTTTAGAGAAACTAAGAAATAAAGAGATCCTCAGCAGGAGGTGAGGTTTGGATTTTCCAGGTTATGGATGAACTGTCTAGTATCTGACAAGACCCACTTTATAAACTTTGAACACAGGCTCTCAGGTAGTCGTCGATAGCTGTTAATATTTAATTCACCCTCCCTCCCCCACAATGCATTTCACTGAAACAAATCTTTACCGGATTGAATTCAAGATAAATAGCATTCAAATTTCACTGGGGCTTATAGCATTCTCCATTATTAGCCTTTCCCAAGGTATTTAAAGGTCTTCGCATCAGTTTATGTTTGTGCTTGGAAAAACTATTTACTACTGTTTGTGTCCTTAAAGTACATACACATTTTTTGTATTATTATTGCAGCTTGTTCACTGTTGAATTTTCAACTGAGGAACAAGCAATGATCAACACAGTTGTCTCAACTTATTTCTTAAACTTTTATTCACTTAAATTTGTCCAGTGTTAAAGCGACAAGAAAACATTTAGAATGTCCTTTTGTGGGATCTTATTACACTATAGTATACTGTAGATGTTAACCGATATTCTTTGATGCCAGCACGTTGCCAATACCGAGGAAACTCAAACTGTGCAACCAAAAGAGAAAAATAAACCAGTGAAAGAAAATAAATAACAAAAACAAAAGCTGAACAAGTCCAAAACATTTCTTCTGCTTTTTAATTTTCATCTGGAGTAGATACAGTAACAAGTTGCATTTTAACACTGTTCGGCAAATAGTACAAAATAATTATTACATGTATTTTTTGCTCTGTCAAGAAAATAAATTGTAAATACACTGATGATTCTCTAAGCACTTTGTCAGCTCAAGTGAACACTAAGCTCTTTGACCAAGGTCTCAGGAAATGCAGATGTCTACAGGTCAAATAAGTACACAGGTAGTCTGGCTATCTTTTGGAGAGGGAGGATATGGGGCTATTACACATGTGCGTCACTAACACCGGACAAAAAAATCTTTCAACCGACAAGGGTTACAGAGTAACGTTCACAAAAGCACAGGTCAGTGGACAGAGGGGCTGGGTGGGACTGATGGGAGGGGACAGGTGAGGAATATAGGGAGAGAGATATAGAGAAGGATGGAGTGGGAGACAGAGAGAGAGAGAGAGAGAGAGAGAGAGAGAGAGAGAGAGAGAGAGAGAGAGAGAGAGAGAGAGAAAGAGAAAGAGAGAGAGAGGTAGAGAGAGAGAGAGAGAGAGAGAGAGAGAGAGAGAGAGAGATAGATAGAGAAAGAACAGAAAAGGAAAAAGAGAGAGCGAGAGACAATTGTATTTATTTAACTAGGCAAGTCAGTAAGAACAGATTCTTATTTACAATGACGGCCTACACCGGCCAAACCCAGATGACGCTGGGCCAATTGTGCGCCGCCCTTTGGGACTCCCAATCACGGCCTGTTGTGATATAGCCTGGTGTCTGTAGTGATGCCTCTAGCGCTAAGATGCAGTGCTTTAGACTGCTGCGCCACTCGGGAGCCCAACAGAAAGAGAGCGAGACAGAAAGAAAGAGAGAGGGCGACAGAGAGATGAGAATAAGAGAGAGAGAAAGCAAGAGAGAGAGAGAGAGAGACAGACAGACTGAGAGAGAGAGGTGGGCAAGATTTTTGATCTCCGGATCAAAATCCGGATGGATTTCCTTATATCCACAATGCACTGACAGCAAAGAATGCTTACATTTCCTTTTTTATTTTCCCTCTGCCTCAATTTCTCTATTTAGGTTTTATTTTTCAAACAGCCTGTCTGTCCACCCTTCAGCAGCGGTAGGGACAGTTCTATGGAGTTCTTCGTCAGTCAGTCAGTCAGTCAGTTCAGCCCAGAAGCAGTTCAGTCCAGCCAGCACCAAACCCCAAAGCACCCTAAGACAGGGGCAGCTAGCAGCTGCTGGCCTTGCTAGCTAGAGCTTGCTGTCGCTTATTGGTCGCAGCTGCCGTTGCCGTGGCGATAAGAGAGGAAGTGAACAAAGTGTCTGTCATCTCCAGTCCCTCCTTTTGACAGTTAGGGGGAAAAGTCTCTGGTATGGCTTAGGTCACTGGTGTCTGTTGTTTGACTTGTTTGACTTTTTATGAAGCAAATGCTCAAGTTAAACTCTTTTTAAATATCTGGTATTTATTTTTCTTTATTGATTTCATTTTTTTAAACTCTCATTTCTATATATACTTTTATTTTTTTACTCAAATTAAAGTTTTGCTTTCATTCTGGCACATTCCCTTATAGACAGCGTGTGTCCTTGCTGTGTCTGGTGGACAGCTAGTACAGTACAGTATAGTAGACTAAGCTCATGGTCGTTGTAGATCTGGTTGTTGTTGTTGTAGAGAAGTTGGTAATTGGGTAGTTTGCTCCAACAGTTCAGTGTAGACCGTGTAGGCCTCTGGTTCTCAGAGCAGGGCGGGCCTGTAGGAGGCCTCTCTGAGCAGCGTCGAGCCCAGCAGGAGCAGCAGCAAGGTGGAGAGTGGTGTAGACGAGAGGGCGGCTTGGCCCGAGTCGGGCCCACCACAGCCCCCCAGCTCCGACTCACAGCGGGGTTTCTCACACAGCAGGCCCGTGAATGCTGCGGTACACTGGCACCGCAGGTTGTTCAGACACACACCGCCGTTCTGGCAGCGCAGGAGCTCGTTGTCACACACTCGGGCTGAGAGAGAGATGGAGAGATATGTGAGACACATACACACACCTGGAGCAGAGTACTGTGCACTGCTCACTACCCCGGCTTGTTATGTTGATTTACAAATCGTACTGTTATCTGAGCTGATCTCCACTCTAGTGAGCGCAATAAGAAAGGGATAGTCAACGAGGGGCTATGTGTTCTTTGAAAAATAATGAACAACGTGGAAGGTGTGTTCCATGAAGTGCTAGCGGAGTGGAACTGACCTTTCACAGAGTTTTGTTATTTTCCAGAGAACGCATAGAGCCCCAAGTTGACTATCCCTTTCATACCATGGCTATAATTTAACACATTTGCCGCTAGAAATGTTTTCATTTGCAGGTAAAAATGTGTTCAACATCCACTGAAGTAGCTAGCAAGTTTGCTTAGCATTAAGTTGAATTATGCATTTTAGCTACTTTGCAGATCAATCATGACTATGACAGTAACGCATCACATGCAGCACAACCAGTGCAGTAATAAAAAAGAACATTAATGAATGTCAGTAATTTATACTGGTTAGTAAAAAACAACAACAAAAACAAAATCTCACTGATGTGTAATTTTAGTCAAAAAAGAGAAAAGAACATAACATCAATTTCAAACCATCCGATTCCCACAATATTGACGACAGGATAAGAATGGTAGAAGAAGACTATAATCTCATTATTACCAAACATTTTTGACCAGACATTTATTCTGACCATGCTGTTGTGGCACAGTTGTCACACTGCCAGCTAGTTGCATTGCAGTAAGGTAACAGTTTCATTCCCAACATGATTTTGTCAAATACGTTCTATGTCAACTCCTGTTGTAGTGAATACAACTGGTTGTTGTGTTGGTCAAAATGAAGGGCTGGTCTTTCAGCACTATCTATGAAATTCTTGCATGAATAATTTTCTTCTTCCAATTTCAAAACAGGTAACTCCATTCTATAATAGATAGAGAAACTAAAATAAACTAAAAGTATTTGTAACATTTGCACGCACTATGCAAAATTTAATTATTTATTACAATTCTAGGTTATAAGTCCACTTCTAAAGACAATTCATATATTTTTTGCATAACGCACTTGATCATTGTGTCTTTCTCAAACGTTCCTCCCCAATCTGAATGTGTTCCTTTTATCATTCCCATTACATGAATTACCAAAATGGTGAAGGGGCCATTTGTCATGCGTCATTTTGCAGTGATATACTAGGATCCCACTGAAGGGTCTACACCACGTGATGAATCGTAGCTCGGTACAAAGTTTCTCACAGCCCGTGGGCATTTCCAAAACACTGAACTGACTTTATATGAGTTGAGTTGAGAGTTAGGTGGGAATGGGTATATTTAGAGCCGGGGACACCAAGGCCAGTCTATTCCCATCGGAGCTTAGCTGTCAAGCAAGCTGCAGGCAAACAAACCAACAAACCCAACCCAGCACAGAACTAACAAACCAACCGATGGAGAGAGACAAATAAACAGTGAAAAACAAGCAGGCTAGGGCCAGACCACCTCAATGCAGCACAACAAGAGAGAGATGGAGCTCATTTGGCCTTTTCATGAAAGGGGAAAACAATGTGACAGTTGAATGTTCCCCCCCTGAAATATTTTGAAAAGCAAATATTACAAGAATAACTGACACTGATCCTTCCTCACACTTCTTTTCATATCCACAGCTGCAGGTATGATTTTTTTTTGTTTGTTTACGTCTTTAAAGCCTATATTTGATTTAGAAATACTCTGTTCAACCCAACAGGGTTTAATGGACCGGTACACTGTCAAAAGACTACAAGTCCCAGACTCCAATCATGGGTTTGTGTTCGTCATCAAGCATGTCCAACACAGTTTTTTTCCTTTACAATGCTAATGAATCTTTTCCCTGTAAACTATCAAGCAACTGTTTACTATCATGGACGCGAAAAAAAGAATGAGACAGAAAATACCTGTTAACGACTATTAACGCAACGTTACCAAGGCAATCCTCAAATGGACGGCTTGATATTAACAGACAATTTGACACATGACAATGACATCACTGGTTAATTTATGAGTCAGGAATCTTTTGTTTTATCCTCTGCACTGTCTGGTTCAGCAAATACTATCAGGGAAACAGGCAGGCAGACCAACTTGGTAATGGGGTGTGCGTTCCCCTCAAGATCTCATTGAGAGTAATCAAGTGAATTAATTAAAAAGACATGTTTTACCCCTAGGGTCCCTGAAGTAATCCTGACATGGACAAGACTCTATTAATTAAACATCAACCTTTCGTTTTGTCCATACATTTTTATCTCCAATTGCCCTTTGCAAAAATATGATTATTTTGCAAGAGGGGCCTTATTGGTTTTGCCCTGACAAAGGATGGTGTGTGCATATTAATTCTCTATCTACAGGCAATGCATTCTGATGAGACTTGTAGGTCCTAGAAATATGTTATTCCTACCACGTAGATAATGCTTCTTACTGATACTCTAATAATACAACAGGGTTTGGATTAAGGGCCAGAAATGCAGTGGAAGGAAAAGAGCAGCCATTAAGCACTGAACCACTTAACACTGACAGATCAATACCAAAGTGTTACCAGAGAGTTGGTAGAAGAGGGTGAGGAGAGCAGTAATGGTGACAGTTAAATGAAGTGATGGTAAACTTGGACAGAGTTCTAACGACTACATTAGTCAGACTAAAAGAGGTGGGATAGATTCTGCTTTCTGTGTTGAGAGGCCTGACCTGAAAATAATTCATTCTAGCTGCAGGAAGTTACTTTTTTTAGTTTTTCTATCCCTGTCTTCCTGGGGAAGGCTACTCTCTAATATATCTCTATTTCTCTGTCTCTCCCTCCCTCCCCTCTCTCTCTCTCTCTCTCTCTCTCTCTCTCTCTCTCTCTCTCTCTCTCTATATATATATATATATATATATATATATATATATCTCTCTCTCTATATATATATATATATATATATATATATATATATCTTTCTCTCTCTTTTCCCTCTCTGTCTGTCTCTCTCCTATGCCTCTCCCTCCCTCCTCTGTCTCCCTGTCCCCTCATGCCCTACCAGGGTGCTGAGCCCAGGAGATGTTGCCTTCCTACCTGTGATGTATTACCCCTGGGAGAGTTCCTGGTCCACCTTGGACACGCATCTCTTTGTGTCTCTGTTACCTTCACATTGGCCCACTGCTCACAGCACAGGCTTAGGGGTTGGAGCTGAGCTACACTAAGTAAGGATACAGTTGTTCCAATAACTCTATCAGTGGCTATACAAAATGAGGGAGGACAATTATTTTTTTAATGAGCATGGCCTTATTTATATTTTGGTCATTCGTATTCCATTCATCCAGCTTAATGTAACATTAGGAAGTTTTAGCCAGCAGGATACCACCCTGCATCCCACTGCTGGCTTGCCTCTGAAGGTAAGTAGGGTTGATCCTGGTCGGTCCCTGGATCGGAGACCAGATGCTGCTTGAAGTGGTGTTGGAGAGCCAGTAGGAGGGACTCTTTCCTCTAGTCTAAAAAAAATGATTGGGGACACTGCCCTGTGTAGGGTGCCATCTTTTGGATGGGACGTTAAACGGATGACCTGACTCTCTGTGGTCACTAAAGATCCCATGGCACTTATAGTAAGAGTAGGGGTGTTAAACCCGGTATCGTGGCTAAATTCCCAATCTGGCCTTCATACCATCATGGTCACCTAATCATCCCCAGCTTCCAATTGATTCATTCACCCCCCTTTCTCTCCCCTGTAACTATTCCCCAGGTCGTTGCTGTAAATGAGAATGTATTCTCAGTCAACTTAATTGGTAAAATAAGGATGAAATAAATAAAATAAAATTGGCTACTACATGATACTCAAATTTTCCCTATACAAATTCAGCCATGTTTATCCCTGTTTGCATTTGTTTAAGAAAGTTTTTCAACAGAATAGGTGGAATGAATACACCCCTGATCACACGCAAACACAGTTCACTTTCATAGCAGCAACATACAAGCAGCATGATCACTTTGATTGTTGCATGCAATAATTCCTTCTCGCATCTTCGTGCTCTCCTCCTCTAACCTTTTCCCTTCACTTTTGGACTTCAGTGCACAACACATCAGCTGTCTATGATCAGATGAAAAAACCTTTCCAAGCCAAACCTTCATATCATAACCGCTCACCGCTACACACAGCCTACATCATTGTCACCATTATTAGCTAACGTCATAGTCAATATAGCTACTAGAACTAACGTGTTGGTAAACCTGCTACAATCACACAGTACAGTGTACAGTCAGAAAGCAGTTTAGCAGTTACACCGAGGGCCCTGGTGGCAATAAATTAATAAAACCAAAAGCTTACCTTGACTTGGAAGAGTTCCCATGTTGGATAGCCATAGTAAGCTAGCTAACATAGCATACTGTTTGAGCTGGGTGTTTGAGTAGGCTAGCTGAGTAGGCTATCTGCATTCGCTAGCTTAGAGAAAGTGAAAAAATATACACAATGAAATATAGAAGAAATCAATTTGTTCAAAATTGTTTAACTATTGTATTTTTCTTTCTTTAAGTCAACTACTCAACACATTATATGCACTGCAGTGCTAGCTAGCTGTAGCTTATGCTTACAGTACTAGATTAATTAATGATCCTGTAATTGGGTGGACAACATGTTAGGTCATAATGCAAGACCTCTGATAGGTTTGATAACGTCCTCTGGATGTTGTCATAATTTCTGTCTAAGTCGATGGAAGTGGTTGAGAACCATTAGCCTCCTAGGTTTAGTATATAAATCAATGTACCCAGAGGAGGACGGAAACCAGCTGTCCTCTGGCTACACCATAGTCTTAACCTACACAGTGCTTTCAAATCAAATCAAATCATATTTTATTGGTCACATACACGTGTTTAGCAGATGTTATTGTGGTTGTAGTGAAATTCTTGTAAAAAATGTTTTCCCTAGGGGCTAGAAGCACGGCTGCCCTCTATATTGGTGCCATTTTACACGAATTTGAGGTAGGCCTTCATTGCAAAACACCAATCAGTTATTTGGTGACGTGAATATATTTGGAATAGTTTTATGTAAAAATGTTCAGGTTTTTTATGTTTCACAATTGTTATTTTTATGAAATTCTATGAAGAGGATGGTCCTCCCCTTCCTCCACTGAGGAGCCTCCACTGAGATCTATATTCATCTAGGGGTCTTTTTCAGCCTGAGGATTAGTAAGACAAAAAAGGAGACAGTCGAGGAGGTACAGGTAAACTAAAACTGAAGAGACAGTTGAGGAGGAACAGGTAAACTAAAACTGAAGAGACAGTTGAGGAGGAACAGGTAAACTAAAACTGAAAAGACAGTCGAGGAAGAAGAGGTAAACTAAAACTGAAGAGACAGTCAAGGAGGAAGAGGTAAACTAAAACTGAAGAGACAGTTGAGGAGGAACAGGTAAACTAAAACTGAAAAGACAGTCGAGGAAGAAGAGGTAAACTAAAACTGAAGAGACAGTCAAGGAGGAAGAGGTAAACTATAACTGAAAAGACAGTCGAGGAGGAACAGGTAAAATAAACCTGAAGAGACAGTCGAGGAGGAACAGGTAAACTAAAACTGAAGATACTGTCGAGGAGGATCAGGTAAACTAAAACTGAAGAGACAGTCGAGGAGGAAGAGGTCAACTAAAACTGAGGAGACAGTCGAGGAGGAAGAGGTAAACTATAACTGAAGAGACAGTCGAGGAGGAACAGGTAAACTAAAACTGAAGATACTGTCGAGGAGGAGCAGGTAAACTAAAACTGAAGAGACAGTCGAGGAGAAACAGGTCAACTAAAACTGGAGAGACAGTCGAGGAGGAACAAGTAAACTAAAACTGCAGAGACAGTCAAGGAGGAAGAGGTAAACTAAAACTGAAGAGAGTCGAGTAGGAATAGGTAAACTATAACTGAAGAGACAGTCGAGGAGGAACAGGTAAACTAAAACTGAAGAGACAGTCGAGGAGGAACAGGTCAACTAAAACTGAAGAGACAGTCGAAAAGGAAGAGGTAAACTAAAATTGAAGAGACAGTCGAGGACGAAGAGGTAAACTAAAACTGGAGAGACAGTCGAGGACGAAGATGTAAACTAAAACTGAAGAGACAGTCGAGGAGGAAGAGGCAAACTACAACTTAAGAGACAGTCGAGGGGGAACAGAAACTAAATCTGAAGAGACAGTCCAGGAGGATCAGGTAAACTAAAACTGAAGAGACAGTCGAGGAGGAACAGATAAACTATAACTGAATAGACAGTCGAGGAGGAAGAGGTAAACTAAAACTGAAGATACAGTCAAGGAGGAAGAGGTCAACTAAAACTGAAGAGACAGTCGAGGAGGAAGAGGTAAACTAAAACTTAAGAGACAGTCGACAAAGGTACAGGTAAACTAAAACTGAAGAGACAGTTGAGGAGGAACAGGTAAACTAAAACTGAAGAGACAGTTGAGGAGGAACAGGTAAACTAAAACTGAAGAGACAGTCGAGGAAGAAGAGGTAAACTATAACTTAAGAGACAGTCGAGGGGGAACAGAAACTAAATCTGAAGAGACAGTCCAGGGGGATCAGGTAAACTAAAACTGAAGAGACAGTCGAGGAGGAAGATGTAATCTATAACTGAAGAGACATTCGAGAAGGAAGAGGTAAACTATAACTGAAGAGACAGTCGAGGAGGAAGAGGTAAACTAAAATTGAAGAGACAGTCGAGGAGGAACAGATAAACTAAAACTGAAGAGACAGTCGAGGAGGAAGAGGTAAACTAAAACTGAAGAGACAGTCGAGGAGGAAGAGGTAAACTATAACTGAAGAGACAGTCGAGGGGGAACAGAAACTAAATCTGAAGAGACAGTCCAGGAGGAACAGGTAAACTAAAACTGAGGAGACAGTCGAGGAGAAAGGTCAACTAAAACTGAAGACACAGTTGAGGACGAAGATTGAAACTATAACTGAAGAGACAGTCGAGAAGGAAGAGGTAAACTACAACTGAAGAGACAGTCGGGGAGGAACAGGTAAACTAAACCCGAAGAGACAGTCGAGGAGGAACAGGTAAACTAAAACTGAAGAGACAGTCGAGGAGGAAGAGGTCAACTAAAACTGAGGAGACAGTCGAGGAGGAGGAGGTAAACTATAACTGAAGAGACAGTCGAGGAGAAACAGGTCAACTAAAACTGCAGAGACAGTCAAGGAGGAAGAGGTCAACTAAAACTGAAGAGACAGTCGAGGAGGAACAGGTAAACTATAACTGAAGAGACAGTCAAGGAGGAATAGGTAAACTAAAACTGAAGATACTGTCGAGGACGAAGACGGAAACTATAACTGTAGAGACAGTCGAGAAGGAAGAGGTAAACTATAACTGAAGAGACAGTCGAGGAGGAAGAGGTAAACTAAAACTGAAGAGACAGTCAAGGAGGAACTGGTCAACTATAACTGAAAAGACAGTCGAGGAGGGAGAGGTAAACTAAAACTGAAGAGACAGTCGAGGAGGAAGAGGTAAACTATAACTGAAGAGACAGTCGAGGAGGAACAGGTAAAATAAACCTGAAGAGACAGTCGAGGAGGAACAGGTCAACTATAACTGAAAAGACAGTTGAAGAGGGAGAGGTAAACTAAAACTGAAGAGACAGTCGAGGAGGAAGAGGTCAACTAAAACTGAGGAGACAGTCGAGGAGGAAGAGGTAAACTATAACTGAAGAGACAGTTGAGGAGGAACAGGTAAACTAAAACTGAAGATACTGTCGAGGAGGAACAGGTAAACTAAAACTGAAGAGACAGTCGAGGAGAAACAGGTCAACTAAAACTGAAGAGACAGTCGCGGAGGAACAGGTAAACTAAAACTGCATAGACAGTCAAGGAGGAAGAGGTCAACTAAAACTGAAGAGATAGTCGAGGAGGAAGAGGTAAACTAAAACTGAAGAGACAGTCGCGGAGGAACAGGTAAACTAAAACTGCAGAGACAGTCAAGGAGGAAGAGGTCAACTAAAACTGAATAGATAGTCGAGGAGGAAGAGGTAAACTAAAACTGAAGAGACAGTCGAGTAGGAATAGGTAAACTATAACTGAAAAGACAGTTGAAGAGGGAGAGGTAAACTAAAACTGAAGAGACAGTCGAGGAGGAAGATGTAAATTATAACTGAAGAGACAGTCGAGAAGGAAGAGGAAAACTATAACTGAAGAGACAGTCGAGGAGGAACAGGTAAAATAAACCTGAAGAGACAGTCGAGGAGGAACAGGTAAACTAAAACTGAAGATACTGTCGAGGAGGATCAGGTAAACTAAAACTGAAGAGACAGTCGAGGAGGAAGAGGTCAACTAAAACTGAGGAGACAGTTGAGGAGGAAGAGGTAAATTAAAACTGGAGAGACAGTCGAGGAGGAACAAGTAAACTAAAACTGCAGAGACAGTCAAGGAGGAAGAGGTCAACTAAAACTGAAGAGACAGTCGAGGAGGAAGAGGTAAACTAAAACTGAAGAGAGTCGAGTAGGAATAGGTAAACTATAACTGAAGAGACAGTCGAGGAGGAACAGGTCAACTAAAACTGCAGAGACAGTCGAGGAGGAACAGGTCAACTAAAACTGAAGAGACAGTCGAAAAGGAAGAGGTAAACTAAAATTGAAGAGACAGTCGAGGACGAAGAAGTAAACTAAAATTGAAGATACAGTCAGGGAGGAAGAGGTCAACTGAAACTGAAGAGACAGTCGAGGAGGAAGAGGCAAACTATAACTGAAGAGACAGTCGAGGGGGAACAGAAACTAAATCTGAAGAGACAGTCGAGGAGTAACAGGTCAACTAAAACTGAAGAGACAGTCGAAAAGGAAGAGGTAAACTAAAACTGAAGAGACAGTCGAGGACGAAGAGGTAAACTAAAACTGAAGATACTGTCGAGGAGGATCAGGTAAACTAAAACTGAAGAGACAGTCGAGGAGGAAGAGGTCAACTAAAACTGAGGAGACAGTCGAGGAGGAACAGGTAAACTAAAACTGAAGAGACAGTCGAGGAGGAACAGGTCAACTATAACTGAAAAGACAGTTGAAGAGGGAGAGGTAAACTAAAACTGAAGAGACAGTCGAGGAGGAAGAGGTCAACTAAAACTGAAGAGACAGTCGAGGAGGAAGATGTAAATTATAACTGAAGAGACAGTCGAGAAGGAAGAGGTAAACTATAACTGAAGAGACAGGAGGAACAGGTAAAATAAACCTGAAGAGACAGTCGAGGAGGAACAGGTAAACTAAAACTGAAGATACTGTCGAGGAGGATCAGGTAAACTAAAACTGAAGAGACATTCGAGGAGGAAGAGGTCAACCAAAACTGAGGAGACAGTCGAGGAGGAAGAGGTAAACTATAACTGAAGAGACAGTCGGGGA